>NC_057812.1:582489156-582756924 GCF_018294505.1 Triticum aestivum
TTTCGTGGCTCCCCTGATGTTTTTAGGGTATAAGAGTATATATAGGCGAAAGAAGTACGTCGGTGGAGCTCCGTGGGGCCCACGAGGGAGGGGGCGCGCCTACCCCCTGGGTGCGCCCTCCTATCTCGTGGCCGCCTCACGGAGTTCTAGACTTCCACTCCAAGTCTCCTGGTTTGCTTTCAGTCGAAAAAGATCATCGTGAAGTTTTCATTCCGTTTGGTATTCCTTTTCTGCGAAACACTAAAATAGGCAAAAAAAATTGAAACTGGCACTGGGCCTCCAGTTAATAGGTTAGTCCCAAAAATAATATAAAAGAGCATATTAAAGCCCATTAAACATCCAAAATGGATAATATAATAGTATGGAACAATCAAAAATTATAGATACGTTGGAGACGTATCAAGTATTAAGTTCTTGAAGAACAGAGGAACGCTTTAAGTAAGATGACATGATGTAGAGAAATAAACTTAAGAAATATGATGTAAACCCCATCTTTTTATCCTCGATGGAAACAATACAATACGTGCCTCGCTACCCCTGCTGTCACTGGGTGAGGACACCGCAAGATTGAACCCAAAGCTAAGCACTTCTCCCGTTGGAAGAAAAATCAATCTAGTTGGCAAAACCAAACTGATCGTTTGAAAAGAATTACAAAGATATTGAATCATGCATAAAAGAATTCCGAGAAGATTCAAATAATATTCATAGATAAGCTGATCATAAATCCACAATTCATCGGATCTCGACAAACACACCGCAAAAGAAGATTACATTTGTGTAGATCTCCAAGAACATCAAGGAGAACATGGTATTGAGAATCAAAGAGAGAGAAGAAGCCATCTACCTACTAGCTATGGACCCATAGGTCTGTGCTAAACTACTCATGCTTCATCGGAAGAGCAATAGAGTTCATGTAGAAGCCCTCCGTGATCGGATCGCCCTCCGGCAGGATGCCAGAAAAGGCCCCAAGATGGGATCTCTCTAGAACAGAAGGTTGCGGCGGTGGAAAAGTGTTTTCGTCAATGCTAAGTCTCCTGGTGTCTTCTGGTCCAAGAAAAATCATCGCGAAGGTTTTATTCCGTTTGGACTCTCTTTGGTAATCCTTTTCTGCGAAGCTCAAAAACAAGAAAAATACAGAAACTGGCACTGGGCTCTAGGATAATAAGTTAGTCCCAAAAATAATATAAAATAGTATATTAATGCATATAAAACTGAAGGAAATATGCCCTTTAGGCAATAATAAAGTGTCACCGGTTTTCTCTCTTCTCCTCCCCTGTGTCTCTGCCCACACGGTGGTGGCATTTTCTCGAGCACCTTCTGTGCACTCACCCAGCACACCAACGATGATGCAACACTTCGCCAGGCTCCTGTTGTTGCTGTCGCCACGGCCTCGCGTCTGCTTTCATGCAAGTGTTGCTGCTGCACATGGATGAGTGACGGACAGCGCCGAGTCCACGCCGACGTGCCGCCCGGGAAGCTCAAGCTAACGAAGGCCATGAAATGTCTTGCTGCATCGCTTGGCATGTTTCTCGCAACATCGGAACCACTGACTGCATCGATGGCCGCATGGCCAAGAGTAAATTGTAGAAAACCACCAGTTTGAGGGCTAGGTCATTAGAAAACACTAGGTTATAGTTTCTTGAAAAAAGCACCACCTCTCTCGTAAACATTTTGCAAAAACCACTGATCGGCGGATTAGTCTCGTTTGAGCGTGTTTATGATAGGTGGGCCCCTATTTGGCATACGTGGCATAACTTTTCATGCCAAATGGGTTTTTATCTACATTTATAAACTAGTCCCAACAATTTATATAGACATCCCTTAATCAAAAATAAAAAACGTCATCAGGCCCTCGTGTGCACAAAACCGGTTGCACGGCGCCCATGGCTCACGCGAGCAGAAGGAAGGTGGATGGGGCGGACCATGGGTCTCGTCGCCGGCGAGAGGGCGCACCATCGGGGCTTAGGGAGCGGCGGCGCGCCACTGGCCGGCCAACTACAGCTCGTCGAGGATGGCCTGCGGAGGGAGCGGCGGCAGCGGCCTCAGCCTGTAGAGGAAGCGGCGACAGCCTGCAGATCCAGTGCCAGGCGACAATGGCGGTGGCCTATGTAGGGAGTGGGGACGGCGGCGGTCTGGAGCGGGGACGGCGGCGGTTGCCTGCGGAGGGAGCGACGGCGGGAGCCTGCGTAGGGAGCGTCGACGGCAGCGGTCTGCGGAGGGAGCGGTGATGGTAGCGGTTGCCTGCATAGGGAGCGGCGTGGCCTGCGTAGGAAGCGGCAACGGGGGCGATTGCCTACGGAGGAAACAAGGGCGGCTTCCTACGAAGGGAGCGACGGCTGCCCGCGAGAGGGGAGGGGAGGGGGATGAGGGGAAGAAAGTTAAGGTCTTTTATGCTTTATAAACCCAAACAGTGATGCCACGTAAGCAAAAAAAAGGGGGCCCACCTGTCATAAACGTGCTTAAATGAGACTAATCCATTGATCAGTGATTTTTGCAAAATGTTTACGAAAAGGATGATACTTTTATCAAGAAACTATAATCTAGTGTTTTCTGATAATCTAACCCTTAAATTTATGGTTTTCTGCAATTTACTCCATGGCCGGTGTGCGGCTCATGCACACCACGACCCCCCGAAGTACGACCCCCGAAGTACCCGTAACTGGTCAGTGTACTCTTTCTCCCATTCCCCATGCGTTGCTGTCCATAGCAGTAGCGCCATCAAGTTCTCACTCTCGTAGTCTCGTTAGACGTCCAGCCGCCGTGGCCCACAACCAGCCCGTGACTCTCCGGCAACCCGCCCAACTTCCGCACCACCGGCCCGTGCAGCCACTCGTACATGCCATCATTTGAGAGTTGCTCCTACACCAGCAGGCTTGCCACGCCATCCTCGCTCATCATGTTGCACAACAGCTTCACTACATTCCCGTGCTGGATCGAGCTTGGCATGCCCACCTTGTTGGCACCGCCTCTCGCAGCGCCTCTTCTTCTTCCACCTCGAACTGCCTCGTGCTTGTGCGGTGTAATGCCCTCGATGCGGCTATATCTCCCACGTGTCGGAGCACGACTTAGAGGCATAACTGCATTGAAAGCAATGTCGCAAGTGAGGTAATCTTCACACAACCCATGTAATACATAAGGGGAAAAGATACATAGTTGGCTTACAATCGCCACTTCACACCAATACATGAATCAAGCATTACAACATCCAAATACAATCAAGGTCCGACTACAGAACCAAAATAAAAGAATAACCCCAAATGCGACAAAGGTCCCCGATTGACCCCAACTGGGCTCCACTACTGATCAACTAGAACGAAGCAAGACAAAGGACAAGATCTTTAACGAGCTCCTCCTGAGCTTGGTTGCGTCATCTGCACGGACTCAACGGCACCTGCAAACTGGTTTTGAAATTATCTGTGAGCCATGGGGACTCAGCAATCTCGCACCCTCGCGATCAAGACTATTTAAGCTTATGGGTAAGGTAAAAGTATGAGGTGGAGCTGCAGCAAGCGACTTGCATATATGGTGGCTAACATACGCAAAGGAGAGCGAGAAGAGAAGGCAAAGCACGTTCGAGAAAGTATGATCAAGAAGTGATCCTAAAACAACCTACGTCAAGCATAACTCCAACACCGTGTTCACTTCCCGGACTCCGCCGGAAAGAGACCATCACGGTTACACACGCAGTTGACTCATTTTACTTAAATTAAGGTTCAAGTTATCTACAACCGGACATTAACAAATTCCCATCTGCCCATAACCGCGGGCACGGCTTTCGTAAGTTCAAAACCCTGTAGGGGTGTCCCAACTTAGCCCATCACAAGCTCTCACGGTTAACGAAGGAATAGACCTCCTCCCGAGACATTCCGATCAGACTCGGTATCCCGGTTCTACAAGACATTTCGACAGTGTAAAACTAAACCAGCAACACCGCCCGAATGTGCCGACAAATCCCGATAGGAGCTGCACATATCTCGTTCTCAGGGCACACTCAGATGAGCCAAACGTCAGGTAGGCCAGCCCAGAGTTGCCCCTGGTAGCCCCGGACATCGCTCAGTTGGACCAACACTCAGAGGAGCACTGGCGCGGGGGGGTAAAATAATGATGACCCTCAGGAGCACGACTCCCAAGGGAAAAAAAGGCTAGGTGGCAAATGGTAAAACCAATGTTGGGCATTGCTGGAAGAGCTTTACTTAAGGCGAACTGTCAAGGGGTTCCCATAATAGCCCAACCGCGTAAGGGACGCAAAATCCGGGAACATAACACCGATATGACGGAAACTAGGACGGCAACAGTGGAACAAAACACCAGGCATAAGGCCGAGCCTTCCACCCTTTACCAAGTATATAGATGCATTAATTAAATAAGATATATTGTGATATCCCAACAAGTAAACATGTTCCAACAAGGAACAACAACTCCATGTTCCAACAAGGAACAAACTTCGATCTTCACCTGCAACTAACAACGCTATAAGAGGGGCTGAGCAAAGCGGTAACATAGCCAATCAACGGTTTGCTAGGGCAAGGTGGGTTAGAGGCTTGGCTCAACAATATGGGAGGCATGATAAGCAAGTGGTAGGTATCGCAGCATAGGCACAACAAAAGAGCGAGCAACTAAGCAAGCAAAGATAGAAGTGATTTCGAGGGTATGATCATCTTGCCTGAGATCGCGCAAGGAAGAAGAACGAGCCCATGAAGAAGACAAACGGACGAAGACGAACGGGTCCTCACAAACGCGATGTTATCGGAACCAACCCGAAGAAGCAACACCGGAAAGAAACACACAACATAGTAAACAACTATCACACGATCATGCCATGATGCACAACAAGTATGATGCATGTCCGGTTTAATTATGCATGGCATGGCAAAGTGCACAAACAACCCTACAAATTAAGTGGAGCTCAATATGCAACAGGTTGCATATTGACGGAACACCACATCAATTATTTAGTTCTCTCTCGTTTATGTACCCCAACAATATTAAATGTTGTTAAACATGGCAAGAGGATGAAGCAAAGTAAAACTACCTATCTAGTCAAGGTTAAATGAGGCCGGAAGCAACGAATAACAAATCCGGAAACTCCTCATGTTCATATTTTAAGGTTTGGAACTGTTCTGCCCTAAACCATATTTTAGAGTTGTTAAACATGCAAAGTAAGGCCACCATGGTAAACTAGGCAAAATTCTACCCCATTTACATATAAAGTTTGTTAAAAACGGAGCTACGGTTATTTAGTTATGAATTAAACCATTTTAGCATGGCATATGGACAAAGTTACACAAATAGCATTTTAAACATTTTAAACATGGGAGAAAATGACATATTATTAAACTAGACAAAATTCTGAGCAAGTTTTATATATAAAACATTTTAATCCGATGCACGAATTGTGAGTTATTATATGTAAAACTGCAGTCTCAGGAAAAATGGCTAAAACGCAGATCTGAAAAAAAAACAGGAACTGGGCCAAAACTGGTGCAAGTCTGGGCCAACTGAAAAAAAATGGACGCTGCTGGTGGGGCGTCTCACCATGGGCCAAGGCCCAGTTCGGACGAGACGGCAGGCTTTAGCTGGGCCTGGGAGAGGCCGCTAGGTCAACGATTGAAGGGGAGGTGGCCCAGGTACGTGCGATCGACGCAGAGGCCATGGTCGCGGGCACTCCGGCGAACTTGCCGGCAAGGAGGCGCGGAGAAGAATGTGGAGCGGTGGATCCGTGCAAGGATGGATGGATCCGGTGCAGAGGGGTCCGGATCCAGCCGGAGGAGGGGCGACGGCGACTTGTGGTCGCAGCGGCAAACTCCGGCAGTCCCCTGACGAACTGCAGAATGGGAGGCAGAGAGAGATGAGCTCGGGAGAGCGAGTGGATGGAAAAAGGAGAGGAGAAGAGACGGCGATTTGGGGCACTGGCCTGGGGTTCGCCGGCGAGGGCACTCCGGTGGCCGGCGATGCGAGGCCGGCGCGCTGGATCTGATGCGCCGAAGGAGTCCGGCGGGGAGGCGTGGAGACGGGGCAGAGCGGCGGAGGAGCTCGGATCGGGATCTCCCTCTCCCGATCTGGAGCTCGGGGAGCAGGGGCGGCGCGGTGCGGGCCTCAGAGCCCAGATCGGGGCCCGGGCGGGCCTGGAGCGGGCCTGGCGGTGCGGGGCGATGTGGGACGCGGGGCGCGACGTGGCGGCTTCCCGTTGGCTGCGGGCATCCTGCGTGGTGGCGGCTGGCCACCAGGATGGCGCCAAGTGGCGGGGACGAGGTGGCCGGCGGTGGAAATAGAGGAGAGGAGGGGGGAGGCGGCTGGCTGATGATTGGGGGCGCGGATTTCGAGGAGGAGGAAGGAGAAGGCCCAAAATGGCATGGAGGGGGTCTATATAAGGTAAGGGGGCTAGGGTTAGGGGGTTTGAGGCCGTTTCGGAGCCGTTCGATCTCGATCGGACAACCCAGAGCGGAGAGGGTTAGATAGGTGGGCTAGCAAGTGGGTTGCGAAAAAAAGGTTGGGCTGAGATGAGAGGAGAGGAGTGCAGCCCGGCAACTGTTTCCGGAGACCGAAAACGTCCGACGTTAGACCGACTATAATGTCGCTATAGTTATCCGTTGGGCTATCAAACGAACTCCGAATGCGATGAAACTTGGCAGGCGGCCTACCTACAACATAACAACACCACATGCCAACTTTCAACCCATTCCGAGAACATTTTCCGTCCACTTATGAAATAATATTTCAGACGTGCCGCGGGCGCGTGCAAGTGTGTCTGGGCTCAGAACGGACAACAGAAGGAACTGGGAAACCCGGACGGATGCAAGTTTTGAAAACATGATAATGCAATGTACATGATGACATGACAAGATGCAACACGCAAGCGAAAGACATGGCAACGACGGCGAATAACTGGACGACAACTGGTACATCGGTCTCGGGGCGTTACACGCGGTCTCTCTCTCTCCCTCTTTTGTCTCACACAAGAACACACACTAGAGGAAGACTCAACACATACGCGCGCATATACCAAAAACAGCACAGAATATTTGCCCAGAGGCACTCTTACTTGGCAGCCACAAACACTACATTGTTTTCCCGGCCCTCACGGCCTCTCATTTCATTAACGCAATGCAATGTATTTATAGAAAGGACCTGGCACTCACACACGCAGTATCCTAGCCTGCACACTTACCCCACTAAGCCATGCACTGAGCTAACCATCTATTTGCATGCACCTATTCTATCTCCTTGATTCGCTCCAACGTCCAGACTACTCAGACAACCACCTGACCAAGCAAACTACATGCGTGCACACTATAACAAACTACTACACTATTCCATTCCGCCGGCCTGACTCCAGTGTGCCTTGCCGCTTCACGTGACCGTGCCACATCCCCCAACACCGCGGCTTCACACTGCAATCGACATCTCACCATGCTTGCTGCATCACACAGCAGCCCAGCATCTCGTCTTCTCTACACACTCAACAGAAGCTTCCACGACTAGCTACTCCCTAAACCGTCTAAGTTATATGTAGACCCAAAGCTAAAACATGCAGATACGTCGAATCAAGATTAAAGCTAACACACCTCAGCGTCGAACTTGTGGCATGGTACAGGGTGGCTGGCGCAGCTCGCACACGGCGCGACGGGCGCGTCCCTGGCGCACTGCAGGTGGGGCTCCACCGTCAAGAGCTTCATTTTTTGGGCACCCGGCGTGATGCTCCCGTTCGTCCTCGACGAGCCCCTCGCCACGCGCACCATGGCGGAGAAGGGGGTCAATGTGGAGGTGGCGAGGGACGAGGTTGAAATGTGGCTTCTGTACATGCGCGAGTGGCCATGGTGCAGCTACCACTAGCACAGGATGGACGGTTTCGAGCTCGGCAACGTTGCCATGGGTGTGAGAGAAGGCAGACAAGGTGCTCAAGGAAATGCATTTTGTTGTATGAGAGAGAAGAGGGGGGAAGGAGAGAGAAAACCAATACCTAAAAAAATGTGAAAACCAATGACATGTCAGCAGTTTTTGCCACATTTCTGGTTTTGGACGAAATGTATCTGGTTTTGAGGCATAAGCTAAATGTCGACCAAAAATAGGTGAAGGACTAGATGTCGGCCTCTTGTAAATTTAAGGGACCAAAAACATATTTTTCTGTTTCTGTAAGGACGTGAACGTGGCTAAACCTCGGCAAAGTGTGTGTGGATGGGGTCTTGGAGTGGAGGAGGAGGTGGTGCTGGAGGTTGGGGGTCACGGAACCGAGGGGGGGAGGGACAAAGGTACATGAAGAGGCACATAGAAACAATGACCATGGTACAGGTCGATGAATTGATCGTAGTGGATGCAACGGTGAAATGATGAGAAGTGGTGGCAATAGAAATATTACCAGTAGCTACAGAGAGTTCAAATAGTAGTGGCGGTGGTGGCAATGTGCAAGGCTAGCTGAGGGTAACGGTGGCGGTGGTGCTAGCGACATTTGTGGTAGCCTAGTTGGTGCTGGAAGCAGATGTAGCACCAGTTATCGTGTCATACGTCAGCACAAAGTTATTGTATAATGTTGACTTAGCACAAAGCCACATGGTGATTCAAATAAGGCATAAGCTTCGTTAGACACAAAAATTATATGACAAGTCGTGAATATTCCAGATTTATATCGGATTGGCTTAAATGCCTAGAAAGAATGCTATAATTATTGTGAGTACATATGTCTGCTTATATGATTGACATTTTGTTGATATGGCTATCATTTGGTTATTTACTTTGAATATATCTATATATCTGTGGCCTCTAAGTGCAAGGAATCAATTGCTCTTTTTTTCTTACGAGGAAAGCTCTGGCAAGTACATATGGCAAGTACATGTAGCAGTGCTCAGATGATTAGCTTCCTTGAGGCAGAACCAACCCGTCAGGGTTCAAGTTATAGACTTGCATTGGTGATTGCATTTTTCCGAATCTATTTCAGGCCTTCCAACGATGTGCGTTGTGTGGGAGGAGACATTTCCGTCTACTACGAAGGCATCTGTAGCGATTTCATCAATTTTAAGATGATGTGCCGACTCATTTTCTCGGAAGTGCTCATAGGGATAGAGTATGTGTGTACCCGTGCGTTCATAAGGGTGAGCGTATGTGTGTATGTATGAGCATCTATGTCTGTACTATGTTAAAAAAAGTACGCATAATTTTGACACGCAAATATTTACGACTATAGAAAAGCTGCTCTACCTAGCTTAACCAGACATCTAAAGAATAAGGTCGGTCCATATCTTCTAGATGGAATTAATTATTGCCTTGGAATGTATGCTGATAGTAATTACGTTTCAGTTACCATGAATCACTGGTGGTCATCTAGTAACTTTGGCCAATCCTGAATATATGGAACCACATTTAATTCACATATAGGAAAAATTGGTAGACCTTAATTCACACAACGTGCATGACCAATCGGTTTAATTGCGTACATATCTTTGTAAATAATTAATTTCAGTTCATCTATGCATTATGAGATAATTTAAATATGTTACTGATATTTTTGATAATAACTTGGTTACAATTGAACATCCTTTGAATAAGCATCCATCTTTAGAACATATTAAACTTGAAAATTAATATGGTAATGTATAGCTAAAATAAGCATATCCTGTTAATAAGATTCATGTGGCTCTTGAGAGAAACCATTCTTTTATCGCATTTTTGGCTCGGCCGACTACTATGAGCATTCCATGTGTTAATTTCAGAAATATTGTGCTTTAATGATGCATTTATGAAGCACCTCCTTATCCTATCAACTAACATTTAAAAGTTTCTGGATTGGCACGCTGCATCTTAATTGTCTTGAGTCTCTTGGCTGATCCTCCACTATAAATCTATCCACCCTTATTGCTTTCAACTCACCAAAACAAAGCAACTCTCCTTTGCCGCTTTATCCCTTTGCTGGAAATGGCTCGCAAGAAGGTGGCCCTCCGGTACATCCTCGATAAAAATTCCAGATGTAGTACTTCAAAGAAGCGGCGTGAGGGCCTACGGAAGAAGGCGGAGGAGTTGGCCATCATGTGCAATGCCAAGGCATGTGTGCTAGTATATGGCGAGGGCGAGGTGGTACCACAAGTGTTCCCGTCCCCCGCTGAGGCGGTGCCTGTCCTGAACCGGTATATGAATATGCCGGAGGGCAACTTCAAGAAGACGGTGAATCATGCAAGCTTTCTCAATCAACATTTTGGCAAGCTCCAGGCCAAGGGCCACAAGCTCCAAGACATCTGTGAAGACAATGAGACCAGAATCCTCCTGCACAAGGTCATGCTCAGAAGCAACCTCTCGAGCCTTGATGGCCTCAACATCGAGGATCTCACCAATGTTGGCCGAAAGCTAGAGGTGATCCTCCAGAGCATGGGGGAAAGCATCACAACAATTAGCGGCCAACCACCTGTCTTCCAGTCCCAGGAGCCATACGTCACCAACACCATGGACATGGGGTCTCCAGCAATGTATCACGCACCACCACCAGCTCCATACGTCACCAACTACATGCATGTGGAGTCTCCGTCGACTTATCAGGCACCACCAGCTCCATACATCACTCACAACATGGACATGGGGTCTTCGATGATGTATCCGACAGCATCACCAGCTCCCTATGTCACTAGTGGCATGGACATGGGGCCTTCCACAATGTTTAAGGCTCTGCCGCAGCAACAAGAGGATGCACTTGACATGATGAGGTATGGAGGAGACCTCAACGCCCTGGTCTATAGTGGCTACAATTCTAGTGGTCGTAATGACACCGGCACAAGCACTGTCTTCCCTAGCGGTGATATTGACCCGAAGAGGTCGTTTGAGGTGGGGTTCGGTTGGCAGTTCGGTGGCGCTGATCCTGAAGCGTCTTCTTCAAGTCCTTTCTTCCCAATGTAAGCAAGGAGGGGATACATGTAATCCCATTAATAATAAGAGACATGTAATATTGGTTGTGCTCTTTGAGCACAAGCATATTTCATCTAGTCATTGCAATCGTTATTATGGATCTCTTCGATGGTTTGTTTGTTTGATCTCCGTGATTTAGCCGGTTCCAACTTCTATGTTGCACCTACTCTTTGCGTAAACATGCATGCTTTTTCCGGCATACCTTTTTTATCATAGTTTTTGTTGACCCTTGACGTCGCATCAAGTGATACAACCATGAAGAGTTCACTCCTGGTTTCTGCATAGCTAGATGCGCACAACCTATAGAAATCTACCACAGTTCTAGGAAAGTGAAAACACATGACATTGTTTGACACGAAAATAAGAAAAACTTCAAGAAATGGAGGACCGATCCGATGACTACACCTTCATCCATGTTAGGTAAAGAACTCCTTAAAAATCCCCTCTTCTATTATGACATGACTAAGCGGAGCTATATCAAAAACACGTAGGTATTGGACGCTAAGTGGGGGGAATTCCCAACCACGAGTCCTCCCAAAACCTAACACGTGCGTAATCCTTGACAGTGATAGTTTCGGACTAGAGAATAAGTCGTCTTCGCTTCACAAAAAGAACCAAAAAGTGGGAGTCCTCAGGTTTCCTCTAGACCTAGGACAGAATCTTCGAGCCCATCTATATAGTACTAAATATATCATGACATACCTCATCCTTGGTAAGAAGCTTGAATAACTATTTATGGATAATACATATTTGGGGATTTTTCTCCATGCCAATCTCGAAGGCCTAATACCTTTGAAAATGAAATTAATGAGCTCCTTCGAAATGTTCCAATATATTATAACAAATATTCCTATTTACTAAATGACACTTTAGCGCATTACTGAAGCAATCCGTGAGGCATTCGGAGACCACTGGAAAGGCGTATCCGAGAAGAAATGCTAAAGGGGCAATGGAAAATGAGGTTCTCAATGGTATCTTCAACAACATTACATGGTATGTAAGCATAGTTGTTAGTGACATTAATTTTTCTCTGCTTTTGCGTATTTAGCGTATTAAGCCTATCATAAAGAACCAACCATAGAAATACTTTTAACTCCATTTTGGCACTTCAAAGAAATACATCACGTAAATAATCATATTAGAAAGCACAGAGTTGGTAATGAGATGTCCTCCTCCATAGGGAAATGCACCCCTTTCGAATTATTGAGACACTTTATATTCGTTCCTCTATGTGTTTCCACTCCTACTGGGCTCTCACAGGTAGACACATTTCTATTATATGCAACAAATTCCTATTTGTACTTGACCTTTAAAATTTTACATTTGACACTTTCTCTTCTTATGGTATATAAGTAAATGGATGTGCAAAAGAGGCTAGAAGAGAGGTAGAATTGCTTCAATGTTCAAGGACTAGCACGATGATAATAGGATGGCAAATGGAGTGATACGATACCCACGATAATGGGATAAGGTGAATGAGTACAAAAGCCATACAAGATATGAGTCATGGCTAGAGCTATAGATAACAAGGAGACAAGGTGTATATACTTTGAGTTTACCAAGTGGTTCTATGTTTTCAGTTTGCCTAAATGATAAGAAGATATGTGTTTTTAGGTGGCATCCAATTCTAAACATGTAATCCTTCCATGTTTTCCAAAATGCAAATGGGCATGCCTAAAGCATGGAGAAGGTAAGTGTGGTGGTTCACATGTTTTTTTTGGGGGGGGGGGGGGTCATGACAATAATGAGAGTGGATAAATGAAGTTACAATGTCATTCAGAATGATTTCAAAATTCAAGTCAAGTGGCAATTTAAGGACATACATCAAGGCTAGATTTATGTGACAGAAACAGAAGAAAAGTATGATTTTTTAATGTTGATTCACTGCTAGAGGCAAGGGAATAGAAAAAAAATCGAGCATAGCAATTGCACTCCATAAGTGTCGTTCAATTTCTAGAATGATGTATCGGTAATGTGGTACATGTTACTGAAAGTGCAACTATCCCTAGGTGGTTTTGCTAATTCATAACAACATATAGCTCATTGAGCTAATGCTATTCCAAGATGACTATTTCAGGAAAGCTCAATGATTGGCATGGCATGGATGTGAAAGTGGAACCCTCAAATGCTAAGGACAAAGGATTGGCTCAAGCTCAAAAGCTCAAGACTCTTCATTTTATATTTTAGTGATCCAAGATCACATTGAGTCTTTAGGAAAAGCCAATACTATCAAGGAGGGATGAGGTGTTGCTTAATGAGCCTCTTGCTTCATGTGCTTAGTGATATGCTCCAAAACCCTCAACTACTTTCCCATATCCACATATGACCTAAACCCTAAGCCAAACTCGGTCCTACCGATTCTTTCTATCCGGCGCCACCGAGTTTCACTTGTCATAAGCCACTGCCAAACCCTAGCAATTCGGTTCTACCGATAGGGATCTCGGTCTCACCGAGATGGGATTGCAAACTCTCTGTTTCCCTTTCGTAACTTTTCGGTCTCACCGAAAGAGCGAATCGGTCCCACCGAGATTGCAATGTAAACTCTTGTTTCCTTTTTGTAACTTTTCGGTCTCACCGAAAGAGCAAATCGGTCCCACCGAGTTTACCTGACCAACTCTCTGGTTAGCTTATTACCAAACTCGGTCTCACCGAGTTTGTGTAATCGGTCTCACCGAGATTACGTTATGCCCAAACCCTAACCATATCGGTCCTACCGAGTTGCATGTCAGTCCCACCGAAAATCTCTAACGGTCACTAGGTTTACCTTTTCGGTCCGACCGAGTTTGTTGATTCGGTCCCACCGAGATTGGAAAACTGTGTGTAACGGTTGGATTTTGTGTGGAGGCTATATATACCCCTCCACCTCCTCTTCATTCGTGGAGAGAGCCATCAGAACACATACACAATTCCAACTCATATGTTCTGAGAGAGAACCACCTACTCATGTGTTGAGACCAAGATATTCCATTCCTACCATATGAATCTTGATCTCTAGCCTTCCCCAAGTTGCTTTCCACTCAAATCTTCTTTCCACAAAATCCAAATCCTATGAGAGAGAGTTGAGTGTTGGGGAGACTATCATTTGAAGCACAAGAGCAAGGAGTTCATCATCAACACACCATTTGTTACTTCTTGGAGAGTGGTGTCTCCTAGATTGGCTAGGTGTCACTTGGGAGCCTCCGACAAGATTGTGGAGTTGAACCAAGGAGTTTGTAAGGGCAAGGAGATCGCCTACTTCGTGAAGATCTACCGCTAGTGAGGCAAGTCCTTCGTGGGCGATGGCCATGGTGGGATAGACAAGGTTGCTTCTTCGTGGACCCTTCGTGGGTGGTTGCTTCTTCGTGGACCCTTCGTGGGTGGAGCCCTCCGTGGACTCGCGCAACCATTACCCTTCGTGGGTGGAGCCCTCCGTGGACTCGCGCAACCGTTACCCTTCGTGGGTTGAAGTCTCCATCAACGTGGATGTAGGATAGCACCACCTATCCGAACCACGGGAAAAACATCCGTGTCTCCAATTGCGTTTGAATTCTCCAAACCCTTCCCTTTACATTCTTGCAAGTTGCATGCTTTACTTTCCGCTGCCAATATACTCTTTGCATGCTTGCTTGAATTGTGTGATGATTGCTTGACTTGTCCTACAATAGCTAAAATCTGCCAAGAACTAAAATTGGGAAAAGGTTAAGTTTTTATTTGGTCAAGTAGTCTAATCACCCCCCTCTAGACATACTTTCGATCCTACAAGTGGTATCAGAGCTTTGGTCTCCATTTGCTTTGATCTCCATAGCTTTTGGTGGTCATAGCCTTGGTTTCACAACCTAGGAGAGTATGGCGTCTAGCGAGGGAAATTATCACCGTAGAGGTCCTTACTTTGATGGTACTAATTTTGCTAGTTGGAAGCATAAAATGAAAATGCATATTCTTGGACATAACCCCGCCGTTTGGGCTATTGTGTGTGTTGGTTTGCAAGGTGACTTCTTTGATGGGAAAGAACCAAACCGTGAAGCTACCGCGGATGAGTTGAAGATGTTGCAATACAATGCTCAAGCTTGTGATATTCTCTTCAACGGATTGTGCCCCGAAGAATTCAACAAAATCAGCCGTCTTGAGAATGCAAAGGAAATTTGGGACACTTTGATTGATATGCACGAAGGTACCGACTCCGTCAAGGAATCCAAGTTGGATGTGCTTCAAAGTCAACTTGACAAGTTCAAAATGAAGGATGGTGAAGGTGTCGCTGAAATGTACTCTAGGCTTGCTCTCATCACAAATGAGATTGCCGGCTTAGGAAGTGAAGAGATGACCGATAGATTCATCATCAAGAAGATTCTAAGAGCCTTGGATGGAAAATATGATACCGTGTGCACATTGATCCAAATGATGCCCAATTACAAAGATCTCAAGCCAACGGAGGTGATTGGAAGAATTGTTGCTCATGAGATGTCACTTAAGGATAAAGAGGAACTTCACAACAAATCAAGTGGTGCCTACAAAGCCTCATGTGAAGCCCCTACATCATCAAGTGAGAAACAAAACTTCAATGAAGAATTGAGCTTAATGGTGAAGAACTTCAACAAGTTCTACAAGAGTAGAAGCAAAGATAGAAGCTTCAAGTCAAGGTCCTACAATGACAAAAGATCTTCTAGTCGAGAGCGAAACTGCTACAGTTGTGGAAGACCCGGACACTATTCCAATGAGTGTACGGCTCCCTACAAGAGAAGAGAAGATTCTCCAAAAAGAAGAAGCAAAGAATCACCACCAAGAGAGAGAAGGAGTAGAGATGATCGTTATGAACGAAGATACTCACGGAGAAGCAAGGATTCGGAAAGGAAGGAAAAATCATCAAGGAGCTACACAAAACGAAGACATCAAGCTCATGTTGGTGAATGGGTATCCGGCTCCGACTCCGACAGCCACTCCGAGAGAAGTTATCACTCCGACTCCGAAGATACTCAAGATGAAGGTGTTGCCGGTCTAGCACTTGTGTCAACCAACTCCTACGACATATTTGACTCACCAAATGAAGGAATTGGAAGATGCTTCATGGCCAAAGGTCCTAAGGTAACACACCCCGAGTATGTTGATTTCAATAGTGATGAAGATGACTTGTTAGGTGATGATTTGCTTGTTGACAACTCTAGTGATGAATACTATGATGAAACGTCAATTAATCATGCTAATCAAGATAAAACGAATGACAATGATAAGGAGAAGATTGAGGCTCTAACTAAAGAACTAAACACTCTTAAGTTAGCTCATGAAACTATCTTCGAAGATCATCGAGAACTTTTAAGAGCTCATGAGAAATTACGCTTTGAAAAGCTCAATCTTGAGCAAGAGCATGAGTTCTTAAAAGCAATCAATGATGATCTCCGCAAGAAAAGTTCTTCTTACATTGCCAAGCGTTTACTCTTATCCACTTACATGCCTCAAGTCAAGTCTAGTAACAAGAACAAGAAAGATTCTTCCTCTAGCAGTAACAATGATCATGCTAAATCCAATATTGTTGCTTCTAGTAGTTCTCTTGATTCCACTAATGATTCTCTTAGCCAAGTTACACTTGAGCAAGAAAATAGCTTATTGAAGGGAATTATAGAGAAAGGAGTGTACAAAAGCCTTGCCGGGAGTAAGCAATTCGAGGAAATTGTGCGCAAGCAAGGAATGCACCGGAAGAATCAAGGTGTTGGTTTTGAACGAAAGTTCAATGCCAATGGAGTTGAGTGGGAAGAAGATCAATACCCCAAGACAAAGTTTGTTCCTCAACAAGAGAAGTATGATACTTCTTTCAAGGGGACACAAGCTCAAGATGATCTTCCACCACAAGACTACAAGCAAAAAGGCAAGGACAAGCTTCAAGAGGAAATTGATGCATTTGAAGAAGCTCCTAAGACCTTAGTCAAGTGGATTCCCAAGACTACTTCAAGTTCCACTTCATCAAGTACGACTACAACTCCAAGGATTCCCATCAAGATGGTGTGGATCCAAAAGAAGAAGAACTAGAGAGTTCTTGAGGGTGACTCCGCCAACATACTTCACTCTTATCATTTTGGCAAGAACAAGTGCAATCAACTTCCACATCTTGCACTAGTTCAAGGAGTCACAAACCCTCTTGTTGGTAAGACAAGGGACAAGGTAACCTAAAAGTTTTCATGGACATCATCTTGTGTGTGCATCACTCTATGTCTATGGATATCCTTGTTTGTTCCTTGTGGGACTAACCCATGTAGGTATTGAAAGTGCAATTCACTCAAATGGATAGCTCCAAGTGATCTACATCAACATTGAGCATCCACATCTTCAACATCTACATGAAGTCATCATCGACAAAACCCGAGGTTAGTTCATCCCTCTAAGGGGGGATATCACATCTAGGGGGAGCTTTACTCTAAGACTTGAGCTAAAGCAACTCTAAAGATGTGAACACAACAATGCTTTATGTAAAAGTGGTAACCCCACTTGAGCTTAAACGATGAGTATGACCTATGATCAAGTGTTCTCACTTGACTCCTAAGTCAATATACTCATATATAGATGACCTTGTCATCGCAAATTGCTTGATAGATGCTAGAATTGGTTGTGCATGCCTTGTCACATATTTCATTTGCCATCTTATTGTGTGAGCATGCTGGTTGCATATTTTACTCATTCGAGGACATCCACTTGTTGTTTTGATTGTTTGGTTTTATTTCCTTTTGCCAAGTGGATGGACAAGAATGCCTAAGAACCTCCTCTAGCTATCTATGCTTTTCTCGTCTCAAACTCTATTCATGCTACATCACAAAATTTGATCAAGTCAGATTCGAACCACTCTGTGTGAGGAGCGCTCGGAGTCCCCGATTCGTCATAGACTTAAACTTCCAAAACCTCTTTATGATTCTCGGTCTGACCGATACCCTACTTTCGGTCCTACCGAGATCATTAAGTTGATCTAGGTTTTCGATCTCGGTGCAACCGATTTGAACCATTCGGTCACACCGAGTTGCAACAACTGTATACAGTTTTGCATCTCGGTGCCACCGAGTTGTTCCACTCGGTCACACCGACAGGGTCGGGCTATATATAGTCACGGGCAAAAATTTGGAAATTTCTCCGAACCCCTTCGCCCGCGCGATAGCCTGCTCTGCCAACTTGGTCTCCGGATCGTCTCCTCGCCGCCAGCCGCCTCCAGTCGCTGGTCTCCGTCGCCGTCAACGGAAATTCAACCCCGCCGTTGCCGCCGTAGCGAGTCTCCGCCGAACTAGGGTATGGACTCGATCTTTGTGCTATTCCCCAATCCGATTCTTAGCACATTGTGATCATCATGATTCTTGCCACGTTTGTTAAACTTCTATCCAGTCAATGAACTCGTAGATTAGGTTTAATTCGAAAATTTTAGGGTTAGGTTTCCGCCGAAACCATCTCGGACCCACCGAGTTGAAAAACTCGGTCCCACCGATTTGGCTTATGCCATTGCACAAGTGAGACTCGGTCTGACCGAGAATTACTTATCGGTGTGACCGATTTTGGAACTCTGTGAAACCCTAGCAGTCTCGGTGCCACCGAACTGTGACTCGGTCTGACCGAGTTCACTAGTTTAGGTGCCAAAACTGCTTCGGTATCACCGAGTTTAGAAATCGGTAGATCCGAGATGCTTTCAGTGGGAAACTAAAACTAAGTTTTTGAATTATTCTTTTGCAAAAATCTCTGCATTTTGTGATGCTTATCCACTCTATCTCATCTATAACCTATTCACAGGGTCAGCAGTCAGAGTTTGCATCATGTCAGACCAAAGTGATAGCCAGAACTTGTCAGAGCAGCAAGTGCAGATGAGTGAGGGCACTAGTCCCTCAAGTTCCTCAGATGATGGCAGCAGGAGCACCCCTAGCAATCTGCCTAAAGCTGCCACAAGACAGAGAAAGAAGAGAACCTCAGACTCAGAAGATGAGGATTATGTGGCAGAAGAGGAAGCAACTTCCAAGAGAGTTGAGCCAGCACAGGGCATAAAACCAGGGATGAAGATCAAAAGGCCAGCAGGCAGGCAGCCTATGTCAAAGGCCAGAGCTTCAACTGAGAAGCCCACTCCCATTGAGCCAGTTGCTGCTGAAGGCAAGAAGAGGAAAGAAAGGGTGAAGAAAACTGTAGCCAGAGTGCTTGGCAAGGCTTCCATCATGGAAGATGAGGAGGAAGAAGAAGAGGTAGCTGCACCAGCACCTAAGGCACCCAAGCTGATGGGTGATGCCATAAGAACAGGGGCAGCTGCTTCCAAGGCCAAGCCAGCTCCAAAGCCAAAGCCAAAGAGGAACACAAGAAGCATCCCAGCTACTGAGAAGAACAAGGCCCCAGTGCCTGAAGCTGCAGAAGAAGAAGAAGAGAATGTTCTTAGAAAGCTCAAGCCCAAGATCCCAGACCACAACGATGCTCATCCTGTGGCTGAGGATATGAAACTCAGGAGAGATTCAGGGCTCCGGAAGTGGAGAGAAGCAGACCCGTATGCTTCAAGGAGAAGGACTGCAGTTGACTACAGGTTTCACACCAAGGAGCAGCAAGACTTTTATGAGACAGTGCTGCTAGACAAGAAGCCAATTGTCTGTGATATGAGATGGGTTGATTGGCAATACATCAAGGACAACGAAGAGTACTACCCTGGAGTGCAGGACAGCTTCAAGGCATGTGGAGTAGAGGACTTTGTTGGGCAGAAGCTCACAAAGTGGAACGAGGAACTCATCATGCAGTTCTACTCCACAGCCCATTTCTATCCAGATGGCAGGATTGTATGGATGTCAGAGGGTACGAGGTACCAGTCTACAGTTGCTGAATGGGCTCAGCTGATTAATGCCCCAGAAGAGCATGACGATGACTTGGACATTTATGCCAAGAAGAAGATGGACCACAACTCAATGTCAAACATGTACAAGGAGATTCCAAATGAAGCACTTGATACGTTCAAGTTTGGCTCAGTACACTATCTTCTGTCAGGGCTGCCAACCATCAACTGGATTCTTAGGCACACCCTATTGCCCAAGTCTGGAGATCACAAGATGATCAGGGGCCACGCGATCAACTTGCTTCATATCTTTGACGTGCCACAGAAATTCAAAGTCATGAGCCTTATGATTGAAACAATCAAGAGGACAGCAGCAGACCAGAAGAGGAGCTGTGGATATGCCCCACAGATTCAGGAGCTCATCAACTCTAAGATGGGCACGGGCATATACTTATTGGACAAGGAACACCTGCCCATCCGTCCAGACTTTGAAGATAATCAAGTGGTCATGACTGAGAATGAGCCATCATCTGCCCAAGCACAAGCCAAGAAGGAGAAGGCGAGGAAGGAGAAAGCTGCCAAGATGCCTACTCAAGAGGAGGCATCTGAATATTTCCTGAAAACCAAACAAGAGCAGCTTGGTTACTTGATTGCATCCACCCTGCGGATTGAGCAAGGACTAGCCACCCTAACTCAGAACCAGGCAAGCTTAGAGAGGATCATGGAACAAAAGTTCTATGACTTGGATGTCAAAGTGACAGAGATTCAGACTGCAGTGGAGCAGCTCCAGGATGACATGCAGGAGAGGAGAGGCAAGACTACAACTGATGCCTTTGCCAGAGTGCCACGAGGTCCGAGGTCGTCTGAAGTGCCAGTTGCTGACCCCAGAGCCACCACGTCTGCACCAGCTACAGCCTCAGTTCCACCAGCTCCAGCGTCCACTTCAGCCTCGACTCCGACCACGTCTACAGAAGGCTTCGTCCTTGGAGTGCTCCGGACTCCACCACCACCTGAAGATCAAGCCTGAGTGTCGACTTAGCACTATGCATTTTCTAGGAACTTTTTGGTAACTTGTTGCCAAAGGGGGAGAAAATGTATAGATCATAGGCTTCGAGAGAGAGTGTTGCTTTTATTCTCTCTTATTTTATTTGGTGGTTTTTTGAACTTTGTTTGCTTTTGTGTGAGATACTATGTCATTGCTCGTGAGACATTGATGATCATGTGTTTGATCATAAGCTACACTTAATGTTTGCTTAATATTACCATCTTATCTATCTTATGTGATCATTCACTATTCTTGGTGATGAGTGCATGTATTTCATTCTTATCATTTTAAGCGCTCCACCAAGATGTATGTGACATGGAAGAGTAACCCATGACTCTAACTCTTTGTGCATTTGCAGTCCAAAGCAAATTTTAAATATGCACAAATTTAGGGGGAGCTCTTACTTGTCACATACTTCTCAAAGCGACGATATATTTCATGCTTATTATCATTTGTCGAAGCTTTGATCTATATGTTGTCATCAATTACCAAAAAGGGGGAGATTGAAAGTGCAACTATCCCTAGGTGGTTTTGGTAATTCATAACAACATATAGCTCATTGAGCTAATGCTATTCCAAGATGACTATTTCAGGAAAGCTCAATGATTGGCATGGCATGGATGTGAAAGTGGAACCCTCAAATGCTAAGGACAAAGGATTGGCTCAAGCTCAAAAGCTCAAGACTCTTCATTTTATATTTTAGTGATCCAAGATCACATTGAGTCTTTAGGAAAAGCCAATACTATCAAGGAGGGATGAGGTGTTGCTTAATGAGCCTCTTGCTTCATGTGCTTAGTGATATGCTCCAAAACCCTCAACTACTTTCCCATATCCACATATGACCTAAACCCTAAGCCAAACTCGGTCCTACCGATTCTTTCTATCCGGCGCCACCGAGTTTCACTTGTCATAAGCCACTGCCAAACCCTAGCAATTCGGTTCTACCGATAGGGATCTCGGTCTCACCGAGATGGGATTGCAAACTCTCTGTTTCCCTTTCGTAACTTTTCGGTCTCACCGAAAGAGCGAATCGGTCCCACCGAGATTGCAGTGTAAACTCTTGTTTCCTTTTTGTAACTTTTCGGTCTCACCGAAAGAGCAAATCGGTCCCACCGAGTTTACCTGACCAACTCTCTGGTTAGCTTATTACCAAACTCGGTCTCACCGAGTTTGTGTAATCGGTCTCACCGAGATTACGTTATGCCCAAACCCTAACCATATCGGTCCTACCGAGTTGCATGTCAGTCCCACCGAAAATCTCTAACGGTCACTAGGTTTACCTTTTCGGTCCGACCGAGTTTGTTGATTCGGTCCCACCGAGATTGGAAAACTGTGTGTAACGGTTGGATTTTGTGTGGAGGCTATATATACCCCTCCACCTCCTCTTCATTCATGGAGAGAGCCATCAGAACACATACACAATTCCAACTCATATGTTCTGAGAGAGAACCACCTACTCATGTGTTGAGACCAAGATATTCCATTCCTACCATATGAATCTTGATCTCTAGCCTTCCCCAAGTTGCTTTCCACTCAAATCTTCTTTCCACAAAATCCAAATCCTATGAGAGAGAGTTGAGTGTTGGGGAGACTATCATTTGAAGCACAAGAGCAAGGAGTTCATCATCAACACACCATTTGTTACTTCTTGGAGAGTGGTGTCTCCTAGATTGGCTAGGTGTCACTTGGGAGCCTCCGACAAGATTGTGGAGTTGAACCAAGGAGTTTGTAAGGGCAAGGAGATCGCCTACTTCGTGAAGATCTACCGCTAGTGAGGCAAGTCCTTCGTGGGCGATGGCCATGGTGGGATAGACAAGGTTGCTTCTTCGTGGACCCTTCGTGGGTGGTTGCTTCTTCGTGGACCCTTCGTGGGTGGAGCCCTCCGTGGACTCGCGCAACCATTACCCTTCGTGGGTGGAGCCCTCCGTGGACTCGCGCAACCGTTACCCTTTCGTGGGTTGAAGTCTCCATCAACGTGGATGTAGGATAGCACCACCTATCCGAACCACGGGAAAAACATCCATGTCTCCAATTGCGTTTGAATTCTCCAAACCCTTCCCTTTACATTCTTGCAAGTTGCATGCTTTACTTTACGCTGCCAATATACTCTTTGCATGCTTGCTTGAATTGTGTGATGATTGCTTGACTTGTCCTACAATAGCTAAAATCTGCCAAGAACTAAAATTGGGAAAAGGTTAAGTTTTTATTTGGTCAAGTAGTCTAATCACCCCCCCTCTAGACATACTTTCGATCCTACAGTTATGTATAACTGGCCTTTATTTAATGTTTAACATGCTACATTCCATGTCTGAATATTGAAACGGCAAGAACATGATGAGGGGAGCGGGGCATGTTTCATATGTTAACGAGCGTTACAATATTGAGAGGAATTACTGTGCGAAGATATAGGTAACTAATAAATAAATGATATGCAATAACATGTTAGCGGTAAGGGGACAAGTCAATACATCTAGTCAATCTGACCTACAGCCGGATGGACAAAAAATCGGATGGCAGATGAAAGTATGTGCTTCTTTTGTAAAATATGATTATGGATCAAACCAAGAATATCACCTCCCTTTATTATTATGTATAGATAGTATTGATCTTGTAAATTGATAGTTATGCTTGGATGATAGGTATTTATCTTGTGAAATGCTAGTTGTGCTTCGACGATAGTGGTACTCATCTTGTAATTTGCTACTGGTATTATTGGTTGTGTGCATCCTAGCTATGCAAATACTGGGTGTGTGCTCATTGTACTTGTATCCCCTTGATGCTTCATTTTGAGCCAATAAAATCCACCTTTGTCAAAAAATGCTAGTGGTATTGATCTTGGAAATTCATAATTGATAGGTGCTACTTCTTGAGCTTCAGTTGTTTTTTCCCTTGAAGAGGAAAGGGTGATGCAGCAAAGTAGAGATAAGTATTTCCCTCAATTAGAGAACCAAGGTATCAATCCAGTAGGAGACAACACACAAATCACCTAATACCTACACAAACAATCGAACACTTGCACCCAACGCGATAAAGGGGTTGTTAATCCCTTCACGGTCACTTGCAAAAGTGAGATCTGACAGAGATAGATAAAACTAAACAAAAGATAAAGTAAATATTTTTAGGTTTTTTGGTTTATAGATCGGAAAGTAAAAGATTGAAAAATAGTAGATCGGAAACTTATATGATGGAAAATAGACCCCGGGGGCATAGGTTTCACTAGAGGGTTCTCTCAAGATAGCAAATAATACGGTGGGTGAACAAACTACTGTCGAGCAATTGATAGAAAAGTGCAAAGTTATGATGATATCTAAGGCAATGATTATGAAATATAGGCATCACGTCTGTGTCAAGTAGACCGAATCCTGCCTGCATCTACTACTATTACTCCACACATCGATCGACTCCTGCGTGCATCTAGAGTATTGCTACCTCTTGAGCATGCGTTGGTTTTCATTTGAAAACTTCACAACACAAAACTGAATAGAAAATCTCGTGAGCTCCGTTAGTATAAGAAAATAAACCACCACTTTAAGGTACTATAATTAACTCATTATTTATTTATATTGGTGTTAAACCTACTGTGTTCCAACTTCTCTATGGTTCATACCCCCGATACTAGCCATAGATGCATCAAAATAAGCAACCAACACGCGAAAAACAAAATCTGTCAAAAGCAGAACAGTCTGTAGCAATCTGGATGTTTCGAATACTTCTATAACTCCAAAAATTCTGAAAAATTAGGATGACCAGGAAAATTTGTATACTAATCTACTGCAGTTGGAATTGGTATTTGATGACCCACAGGTATAGGGGATCTATTGTAATCCTTTCGATAAGTAAGAGTGTCAAACCCAACGAGGAGCAGAAGGAAATGATAAGTGGTTTCGAGCAAGATATTCTCTGCAAGTACTAAAATAACTGGTAACATATAGTTTTGTCATAGGATAATTTGTAACGAGCAACAAGTAACAAAAGTAAATAAAATGCAGCAAGGTGGCCCAATCCTTTTTGGAGCAAAGGACAAGCCTGGACAAACTCTTATATAAAGAAAAGCGCTCCAGAGGACACATGGGAATATCGTCAAGCTAGTTTTCATCACGCTCATATGATTCGCGTTCGGTACTTTGATAATTTGGTATGTGGGTGGACCGGTCCTAGGGTACTATGCTTACTTGGACAAGCATCCAACTTATGATTAACCTCTATTGCAAGCATCCGCAACTACAACAAAAGTATTAAGGTAAACCTAACCATAACATGAAACATATGGATCCACATCGGCCCCTTACGAAGCAACGCATAAACTAGGGTTTAAGCTTCTGTCACTCTAGCAACCCATCATCTACTTATTACTTCCCAATGCCTTCCTCTAGGCCCAAATAATGGTGAAGTGTCATGTAGTCGACGTTCACATGACTCCACTAGAGGGATGACAACATACATCTCATCAAAATATCAAACGAATACCAAATTCACATGACTACTAATAGCAAGACTTCTCCCATGTCCTCAGGAACAAACGTAACTACTCACCAAGCATAAACATGTTCATAATCAGAGGGGTATTAATATGCATATAGGATCTGAACATATGATCTTCCACCAAATAAACCAACTAGCATCAACTACAAGGAGTAATTAACACTACTAGCAACCTACTAGTACCAATCCTTGAATTGGAGACAAGAATTGGATACAAGAGATGAACTAGGGTTTTGAGAGGAGATGGTGCTGATGAAGATGTTGATGGAGATTGCCCTCTCCCGATGAGAGGAGCATTGGTGATGATGATGGCGATGATTTCCCCCTCCGGGAGGGAAGTTTTCCTGGCAGAACAGCTCCGCCAGAGCCCTAGATTGGTTCCTCCTCGTGGCGGCGGAGTTTCGTCCTAGAAGATGGCTTATGATTTTTTTCCCATCGAAAGACTTCATATAGCAGAAGATGGCCACCGGAGGGCCACCAGGGGGCCCACGAGGTAGGGGGCGCGCCCAGGGGGGTAAGGCGCACCCCCACCCTCATGGGTAGGGTGTGGCCCCTCTGGTGAATTTCTTCCGCTGAGTATTTTTTATATATTCTGAAAACGTCTTCCGTGAAGTTTTAGGACTTTTGGAGCTGTGCAAAATAGGTCTCTAATATTTGCTCCTTTTCCAGACCAGAATCCCAGCTGCCGGCATTCTCCCTCTTTATGTAAACCTTGTAAAATAAGAGAGAATATGCATAAGTATTGTGACATAATGTGTAATAACAGCCCATAATGCAATAAGTATCGATATAAAAGCATGATGCAAATGGATGTATCAACTCCCCCAAGCTTAGACCTCGCTTATCCTCATGCGAAAGCCGAAATCAAAAAATATGTCCACATGTTTAGAGATAGAGGTGTCGATAAAAAAAAAAATACGGACATGAGGGCATCATGATCATTCTTAGAACAGCAACTTATATAATTCTTGTCATATGATTTCTTATGCTAGAGTAATAATTCAATCACAATTTCAAGTATGAGTCGTAAACTTCATTGAAAACTAACAAACTATAATCTCAGACATTGGAGCAATTGCAATTTATCATAACATAGGAAAGAGTCAATATATGAGAGCTTTTCAGCAAGTCCAGATACTCAACTATCATATAGTCTTTCACAATTGCTGACACTCACGCAATACTTATGGGTATGGAGTTTTAATCGGACACAGAGAAAGATAGGGGCTTATAGTTTTGCCTCCCAACGTTTTACCTCAAGGGTAATGTCAACAATAATAGTCCATGAAAACTCACATCCAATTAGTCATATATACCAGGATCTTTCCAACATACTGTGCTTGCCAAAGGATAAAACGTAAAAAGGAAGGGTGAAGATCACCATGACTCTTATGCAAGGTAGGAGATAAAAGTAAAAGATAGGCCCTTCGTAGAGGGAAGCAGAGGTTGTCATGCGCTTTTATGGTTGGATGCACAAAAAATCTTAATGCGAAAGAACGTCACTTTATATTGCCACTTGTGATATGGACCTTTATTATGCAGTCTGTCGCTTTTATTTCTTCCATATCACACGATCGTATAAAGCTTATTTTCTCCCACACTAATAAGTCATACATATTTAGAGATCAATTTTTATTGCTTGCACCCATGACAACTTACTTGGAGGATCTTACTCAATCCATAGGTAGGTATGGTGGAATCTCATGATAAAACTGGTTTAAGGGTATTTAGAAGCACAAGTAGTATCTCTACTTGGTGTAATGAATTTGGCTAGCATGAGGGGGAAAGGCAAGCTGAACCATGTTGGATGATCCATGACAATATAATTTATTTTAGATGTAAGAAAACATAACCCATTACGTTGTCTTCCATGTCCAACATCAACTCTTTAGCATGTCATATTTTAATGAGTGCTCACAATCATAAAAGATGTCCAGGATAGTATATCTATATGTGAAGACCTCTCTTTATTTATTACTTCCTATTAATTGCAACGATGACCAAAACTATGTTTGTCAACTCTCAACAACTTTTATTCATCATACTTTTTCTATGTGAGCTCATTACTCTCCATAAGATTCACATGATCTCTTTGCTTCCTTTTTATTTCTTTATCTTTTCTGTTATTCCCTTAGGATCATGGCAAAATATTCAAGCCCTTGACTCAACACTAATCTTTATTATATAGCTCACAGAGTCGATTACATATAGGAATTATAAAGCAAAACTCACAACTAGATCATACTAAGAACTTTTATTCTACTAGATCAAGATATTATCAAAAGGATCAAACTAAGAAAAATGGTAAAGATAAAAGTGATGGTGATACGATACCGGGGCACTCCCCCAAGGTTGGCAGTTGCCAATGGGAGTGCCCATACCCATGTGATCATGTCCCCTTTGTTGGTGGAGAAGGTGATGGTTTTGTTGATGGCATAGGCTTCTTCCTTAATTTGCGCTTGAGGACAGAATTTTGGTCCCTTAGGTCCATGATCTCCTGTTCCAGGCTCAATATCTTTTTGCATAGTTCCTGCTTGTTTTCCTGCAAGAGGCGAAAAGGGATAAACTCGATATTAGGTTTCTTTACCCAATCCGGGAGGCTTGACTTTTTGAACTACACATGCATGTCCCCAGGTTGAGGTAGCGGGACTTCATCTTCATCTGAGCTCGTCTCCTCCTTTCCCTTGGGTTCATAGTCCTCTTCTTCTTCCGTAGTCCAACCACAATGCTCCACATCCCCATAGAACTTAGGATCTGCAAGGTAATCAGCCACATAGCTTTCTCCTTCTGAATCTTGGGACGACATGTTGCTTTGTCCTCAGCAGGACATCTCAAAACAAAGACAAGAGATATTTGTGTGATACGGGAGTCAAAACCTCCGGGAGATTATATAATGAATTTTTACCGACCAAAATACGTGTCGTGTATGAAAACGGAGTCCGGAGAGCACATGAGGTGCCGACGAGGTAGAGTCCGCGCCCTCCACCCTCATGGAGCCCTCGTGTTCTTCCCGGACTGCTTCTTATTTTTATATTTTTCTAAATATTCCAAAACAGAGAAATATTGCCTTAAAAACTATTTTGGAGTCGGTTTACTTAACGTACCACATACCTATTCCTTTTCGGAGTCTGAAACATTCCGGAAAGTATCCCTTACGTATTCCTCCGGGGTTACGGTTTCAATAACATTGGTTTCAACATTTATAGGATTACCTGAGATATAATGTTTGATTCTTTGACCGTTCACCACCTCTGGATTTGTGCCTTCAAAGTTGTTGATTTTTATGGCACTGGAACGATAGACCTCCCCGATAACGTAAGGACCTTCCCATTTAGAGAGAAGTTTTCCTGCAAAAAATCTTAAACGAGAGTTGTATAGAAATACATAATCACCTACATTAAACTCACGCTTTTGTATCCTTTTATCATGCCATCTTTTAACTTTTTCTTTAAACAACTTGGCATTTTCATAGGCTTGGGTTCTCCATTCATCGAGTGAGCTAATATCAAATAACCTCTTCTCACCGGCAAGTTTAAAATCATAATTGAGCTCTTTAATAGCCCAATATGCCTTGTGTTCTAGTTCGAGAGGTAAGTGACATGCTTTTCCATAAACCATTTTATATGGAGACATACTGAAAGTGCAACTATCCCTAGGTGGTTTTGGTAATTCATAACAACGTATAGCTCATTAAGCTAATGCTATTTCAAGATGATTATTTCAGGAAAGCTCAATGATTGGCATGGCATGGATGTGAAAGTGGAACCCTCAAAATGCTAAGGACAAAGGATTGGCTCAAGCTCAAAAGCTCAAGACTCTTCATTTTATATTTTAGTGATCCAAGATCACATTGAGTCTTTAGGAAAAGCCAATACTATCAAGGAGGGCTGAGGTGTTGCTTAATGAGCCTCTTTCTTCATGTGCTTAGTGATATGCTCCAAAACCCTCAACAACTTTCCCATATCCACATATGACCTAAACCCTAAGCCAAACTCGGTCCTACCGATTCTTCCTATCCGGCGCCACCAAGTTTTCACTTGTCATTAGCCACTGCCAAACCCTAGCAATTCAGTTCTACCGATAAGGATCTCGGCCTCACCGAGATGGGGTTGCAAACTCTCTGTTTCCCTTTCGTAACTTTTCGGTCCAATCGAAAGAGCAATCGGTCCCACCGAGATTGCAATGTAAACTCAGTGTTTCCCCTTTGTAACTTTTCGGTCTCACCGAGTTCCACTCGGTCTCACCGAAAGAGCAAATCCGTCCCGCCGAGCTTGCCTGACCAACTCTCTGGTTAGCTAATTACCAAATACGGTCTCACCGAGTTTGTGTAATCGGTCTCACCGAGATTACGTTATGCCCAAACCCTAACCATATCGGTCCTACCGAGTTGCATGTCAGTCCCACCGAAAATCTCTAACGGTCACTAGGTTTACATTTTCGATCCGAACGAGCTTATTGATTTGGTCCCACCAAGATTGGAAAACTGTGTAACAGTTGGATTTTGTGTGGAGGCTATATATACCCCTCCACCTCCTCTTCATTCGAAGAGAGAGCCATCAGAACACACACACCATTCCAACTCATATGTTCTGAGAGAGAACCACCTACTCATGTGTTGAGACCAAGATATTCCATTCCTACCATATGAATCTTGATCTCTAGCCTTCCCAAGTTGCTTTCCACTCAAATCTTCTTTCCACCAAATCCAAATCCTATGAGAGAGAGAGTTGAGTGTTGGGGAGACTATCATTTGAAGCACAAGAGCAAGGAGTTCATTACCTACACACCATTTGTTACTTCTTGGAGAGTGGTGTCTCCTAGATTGGCTAGGTGTCACTTGGGAGCCTCCGGCAAGATTGTGGAGTTGAACCAAGGAGTTTGTAAGGGCAAGGAGATTGCCTACTTTGTGAAGATCTACCGCTAGTGAGGCAAGTCCTGTGTGGGCGATGGCCATGGTGGGATAGACAAGGTTGCTTCTTCGTGGACCCCTTGTGGGTGGTTGCTTCTTCATGGACCCTTCGTGGGTGGATCCCTGTGTGGACTCGTGCAACCGTTACCCTTGGGTGGAGCCCTGTGTGGACTCGCGCAACCGTTACCCTTCGTGGGTTGAAGTCTCCATCAACGTGGATGTAGGATAGCACCACCTATCCGAACCACGGGAAAAACATCCGTGTCTCCAATTGAGTTTGAATTCTCCAAACCCTTCCCTTTACATTCTTGCAAGTTGCATGCTTTACTTTCCGCTTCCTATATACTCTTTGCATGCTTGCTTGAATCATGTGATGATTGCTTGACTTGTCCTAAATTAGCTAAAATCTGCCAAGAACTAAAATTGGGAAAAGGTTAAGTTTTTATTTGGTCAAGTAGTCTAATCACCCCCCTCTAGACATACTTTCGATCCTACAAGTGGTATCAGAGCTTTGGTCTCCATTTGCTTTGATCTCCATAGCTTTTGGTGGTCATAGCCTTGGTTTCACAACCTAGGAGAGTATGGCATCTAGCGAGGGAAATTCTCACCGTAGAGGTCCTTACTTTGATGGTACTAATTTTGCTAGTTGGAAGCATAAAATGAAAATGCATATTCTTGGACATAACCCCGCCGTTTGGGCTATTGTGTGTGTTGGTTTGCAAGGTGACTTCTTTGATGGGAGAGAACCAAACCGTGAAGCTACCACGGATGAGTTGAAGATGTTGCAATACAATGCTCAAGCTTGTGATATTCTCTTCAACGGATTGTGCCCCGAAGAATTCAACAAAATCAGCCGTCTTGAGAATGCAAAGGAAATTTGGGACACTTTGATTGATATGCACGAAGGTACCGACTCCGTCAAGGAATCCAAGTTGGATGTGCTTCAAAGTCAACTTGACAAGTTCAAGATGAAGGATGGTGAAGGTGTCGCTGAAATGTACTCTAGGCTTGCTCTCATCACAAATGAGATTGCCGGCTTAGGAAGTGAAGAGATGACCGATAGATTCATCATCAAGAAGATTCTAAGAGCCTTGGATGGAAAATATGATACCGTGTGCACATTGATCCAAATGATGCCCAATTACAAAGATCTCAAGCCAACGGAGGTGATTGGAAGAATTGTTGCTCATGAGATGTCACTTAAGGATAAAGAGGAACTTCACAACAAATCAAGTGGTGCCTACAAAGCCTCATGTGAAGCCCCTACATCATCAAGTGAGAAACAAGACTTCAATGAAGAATTGAGCTTAATGGTGAAGAACTTCAACAAGTTCTACAAGAGTAGAAGCAAAGATAGAAGCCTCAAGTCAAGGTCCTACAATGACAAAAGATCTTCTAGTCGAGAGCGAAACTGCTACAATTGTGGAAGACCCGGACACTATTCCAATGAGTGTACGGCTCCCTACAAGAGAAGAGAAGATTCTCCAAAAAGAAGAAGCAAAAGAATCACCACCAAGAGAGAGAAGGAGTAGAGATGATCGTTATGAACGAAGATACTCACGGAGAAGCAAGGATTCGGAAAGGAAGGAAAAATCATCAAGGAGCTATACAAGACGAAGACATCAAGCTCATGTTGGTGAATGGGTATCCGGCTCCGACTCCGACAGCCACTCCGAGAGAAGTTATCACTCCGACTCCGAAGATACTCAAGATGAAGGTGTTGCCGGTCTAGCACTTGTGTCAACCAACTCCTACGACATATTTGACTCACCAAATGAAGGAATTGGAAGATGCTTCATGGCCAAAGGTCCTAAGGTAACACACCCCGAGTATGTTGATTTCAATAGTGATGAAGATGACTTGTTAGGTGATGATTTGCTTGGTGACAACTCTAGTGATGAATATTATGATGAAATACCAATTAATCATGCTAATCAAGATAAAACGAATGACAATGATAAGGAGAAGATTGAGGCTCTAACTAAAGAACTAAACACTCTTAAGTTAGCTCATGAAACTATCTTCGAAGATCATCGAGAACTTTTAAGAGCTCATGAGAAATTACGCTTTGAAAAGCTCAATCTTGAGCAAGAGCATGAGTTCTTAAAGGCAATCAATGATGATCTCCGCAAGAAAAGTTCTTCTTACATTGCCAAGCGTTTACTCTTATCCACTTACATGCCTCAAGTCAAGTCTAGTAACAAGAAAGAAATTCTTCCTCTAGTAGTAACAATGATCATGCTAAATCCAATATTGTTGCTTCTAGTAGTTCTCTTGATTCCACTAATGATTCTCTTAGCCAAGTTACACTTGAGCAAGAAAATAGCTTATTGAAGGGAATTATAGAGAAAGGAGTGTACAAAAGCCTTGCCGGGAGTAAGCAATTCGAGGAAATTGTGCGCAAGCAAGGAATGCACCGGAAGAATCAAGGTGTTGGTTTTGAACGAAAGTTCAATGCCAATGGAGTTGAGTGGGAAGAAGATCAATACCCCAAGATAAAGTTTGTTCCTCAACAAGAGAAGTATGCTACTTCTTCAAGGGGACACAAGCTCAAGATGATCTTCCACCACAAGACTACAAGCAAAAAGGCAAGGACAAGCTTCAAGAGGAAATTGATGCATTTGAAGAAGCTCCTAAGACCTTAGTCAAGTGGATTCCCAAGACTACTTCAAGTTCCACTTCATCAAGTACGACTACAACTCCAAGGATTCCCATCAAGATGGTGTGGATCCAAAAGAAGAAGAACTAGAGAGTTCTTGAGGGTGACTCCGCCAACATACTTCACTCTTATCATTTTGGCAAGAACAAGTGCAATCAACTTCCACATCTTGCACTAGTTCAAGGAGTCACAAACCCTCTTGTTGGTAAGACAAGGGACAAGGTAACCTAAAAGTTTTCATGGACATCATCTTGTGTGTGCATCACTCTATGTCTATGGATATCCTTGTTTGTTCCTTGTGGGACTAACCCATGTAGGTATTGAAAGTGCAATTCACTCAAATGGATAGCTCCAAGTGATCTACATCAACATTGAGCATCCACATCTTCAATATCTACATGAAATCATCATCGACAAAACCCAAGGTTAGTTCATCCCTCTTAGGGGGGATATCACATCTAGGGGGAGCTTTACTCTAAGACTTGAGCTAAAGCAACTCTAAAGATGTGAACACAACAATGCTTTATGTAAAAGTGGTAACCCCACTTGAGCTTAAACGATGAGTATGACCTATGATCAAGTGTTCTCACTTGACTCCTAAGTCAATATACTCATATATAGATGACCTAGTCATCGCAAATTGCTTGATAGATGCTAGAATTGGTTGTGCATGCTTTGTCACATATTTCATTTGCCATCTTATTGTGTGAGCATGTTGGTTGCATATTTTACTCATTTGAGGACATCCACTTGTTGTTTTGATTGTTCGGGTTTATTTCCTTTTGCCAAGTGGATGGACAAGAATGCCTAAGAACCTCCTCTAGCTATCTATGCTTTTCTCGTCTCAAACTCTATTCATGCTGCATCACAAAATTTGATCAAGTCAGATTCGAACCACTCTGTGTGAGGAGCGCTCGGAGTCCCCGATTCGTCATAGACTTAAACTTCCAAAACCTCTTTATGATTCTCGGTCTGACCGATACCCACTTTCGGTCCTACTGAGATCATTAAGTTGATCTGAGTTTTCGATCTCGGTGCAACCGATTTGAACCTTTCGGTCACACCGAGTTTCAGTAACTGCTTGCAGTTATGAATCTCGGTGCCACCGAGTTTTTCCACTCGGTCACACTGACATGGTCGGGCTATATATAGTCACGGGTAAAATTTTGGAAATTTCTCCGAACCCCTTCGCCCGCGCGATAGCCTGCTCTGCCCTCGTGGTCTCCGGATCGTCTTCTTGCCGCCAGCCGCCTCCAGTCGCTGGTCTCCGTCGCTGTCAACGGGAATTCTGCCCTGCCGTTGCCGCTGTAGCAAGTCCCCGCCGAACTAGGGTATGGACTTGATCTTTGTGCTATTCTCCAATCTGATTCCTAGCACATTGTGATCTTCATGATTCTTGCCACGATTGAAACACTCCTATCCAATCAAAACGCTCATAGATTAGGTTTGATTCGAAAATTCTAGGTTTAGGTTTCCGCTGAAACCATCTCGGACCCACCGAGTTGAAAAACTCGGTCCCATCGATTTGGCTTATGCCATTGCACAAGTGAGACTCGGTCTGACCGAGAATTACTTATCGGTGTGACCGATTTTGGAACTCTTTGAAACCCTAGCAGTCTCGGTGCCACTGAACTGTGACTCGGTCCTACCGAGTTCACTAGTTGAGGTTCCAAAACTGCTTCGGTATCACCGAGTTTGAAGATCGGTAGATCCGAGATGATTTCAGTGGGAAACTAAAACTAAGTTTTTGGATCATTCTTTTGCAAAAATCTCTGCATTTTGTGATGCTCATTCTTTCTACCTCATCTATAATCTGTTCACAGGGTCAGCAGTCAGTTTGCAGCATGTCTGATCAAAGTGATAGCCAAAACATGTCAGAGCAGCAGGTGCACATGAGTGAGGGCACTAGTCCCTCAAGTTCTTCAGATGAGGGCAACAGGAGCACCCCTAGCAACTTGCCAAAGGCTGCCACGAGACAGAGGAAGAAGAGGACTTCAGATTCCGAAGATGAGGACTATGTGGCAGAGGAAGAGGCCACTTCCAAGAGAGTTGAGCCAGCTCAAGGCACTAAGCCAGGCCTGAAAATCAAAAGGCCAGCAGGCAGGCAGCCCATGTCAAAGGCAAGAGCCTCAACTGAGAAGCCCACTCCCCAAGAGCCAGTTGCTGCAGAGGGCAAGAAAAGAAAGGAAAGGGTGAAGAAGACTGTGGCTAGAGTGCTTGGAAAAGCTTCCATCATGGAAGAGGAAGAGGAAGAAGAGGTAGCTGCACCAGCACCCAAGGCACCCAAGCTGATGGGTGATGCCATAAGGTCAAGGGCTACTGCATCTAAGTCCAAAGCTGCCTCCAAGCCAAAACCAAAGAGGAATACAAGGAGCATTCCTGCAGCTGAGAAGAACAAGGCCCCAGTGCCTGAGACTATTGCTGAAGAAGAGGAAGAGAATGTCCTGAGAAAGCTAAAGCCCAAGATCTGTAGCGACCCGACCCGAATGGATCAAGTGCTCTGTGCTCCGGTGTCATCCCTGGATCAGTAATGCTGACACCACACAGTACATCGAAGGATTTATAGCAGAGTGGCAATCACACACTTATTACATCATTGTCTCAAAGATAACTTATTACAATAAATATGGCTTAAGGCCATCTAGTGTCGATAACAGCGGAAGACTTGGAAGATAAATGGGTCCATCAACTCCAACGGCATCACTGAGTATAGAACCACGACCTAAAAGCACCTTACTCGTCGTCTGAAAAGTCTGCAACATGAAAGTTGCAGCCCGAAAACGGGTCAGCACATGGAATATGCTGGAAATGTAACACATAGAGAGTAATGGAATGAAACAGCTATACTATATGCATATATGGCTGGTGGAAAGCTCTATGGTTACAGTTTTGCGTAAAGCCAATTTTTCCCTACTGCAAAGGAATAAATTTATTTAACTATCATGGTAGTTGTTAAACATCGAGAATGGTTGACAGCATTCCGATCCCAATTAAGTGAACAATTAAACCCAACAATATTAATTAGAAGTAACATGATGAGATTCACATGATATTCAAGTACTAGATACTCAAGTTGTCCATAACCGGGGACACGGCTAATCATGATTAGTTTGTACACTCTGCAGAGGTTTGCGCACTTTTCCCCACATGACTCGATCGCCTCCGTTTGTTTTCTCGCACTACATGGTGTTTGAGAAACGGATGACCGAGACATAGTCTTTCAGAAGCGCTAGCACCTTACATGTGGGGTAGACCGTACCACCTACAACCCCTACATCTGCTAGTCCACCCTGTAAGAGTTCGCACAACTTAGTCAACTATGCCAGAGCCCATAGTAGCATGTGGCTGCACACGGAAGTTTCTAGCATGAATTATCTTATGATCCCTTTGAGCCTGGGTGGCGGTCCAAAATAAAACAGGCAAGTCCTGATAGACATCAGGTGCCTCAATCCACCCAGATGTGTGTTTAAGTGGCCACCTTAGATAAACCATTAAAAATTATCAACTCACATTTGTCATGGATATCACTCACCCAATCCACGTCTACTAGCATAGCATGGCATAATAAGCAAATGTAGAAGTAACTCCCAAAGGTTTCATAATAATACAGGTGATAGGTACTACCTCATCTACTTCCCATCCCACAGTTTAATTAGATCCTAGTCATGCAATGTGAGAAGATTGATCTAATGCAATAAAACATGGGTTGTAGAAAAGGTATGATCAAAGTGTTACTTGCCTTGCTGATGATCCGCGAGACCTAGGGTTTCGAAGTAACAGGCGGCGCAATCCGGGTGATCTATCGCAGACAAACAACAAGCACACAATAAGTACTCATCTAATGCACAGGTAAAACTCGAACAAGAGATCGAACCAGAAAGTTCAACTTAAGAACTCCGGTTGCAAACAAGGAAACGGAAAACAAACGGCGGAAGAAAAACAACTCGGTTCTAGCAAGTTGAAACTAGGTCAAATTTTATTGTAGCAAAAGCTTGTTCAAGTTGATTAGACAGAACGGCGGTTTCGAGACGAAACTCCAGGTGCTTGAATCACCTGATTCCGATAAACGAGCGGGAAGAAAGACTAGAACGAAGATCGGATCTGAGATCGCGATCGCGGAATAAAACCGACGAGAAAGAAAACAAAGAGCGGTTAAACGAACGGACGTCGTTAACCGAGAAAGAATTGGTGATCACGTTCGTTGAGACGAACGGTCCGAAAGAAGAACGAAAACCGATCTAGGGTTTTCGGAAAAGAAACCGAAAAGAAAACGGAAAACTGATCTAGGGTTTCGGTAGAAAACCGAAACAAAAATCGGAAGAAAAAGAAAAGAATCGGAGAGAAAACAGAATGGTTCTTTTAGGAAAAACCGGACCGGGGAAGAAAAAGAGAGGTGCGGCTACCTCGGGAGGCGGGGCTTCCAGGAGGCGGCGGCTAAGGGCGGCGGCGGCGGCTTAAGGCATGGGGCGGCGCGGCTAAGGCGGCGGCTTGGGGCTGCACGCTGCTGCTTGCTGCGGCTTAGGAGGAGAGGGGGCTTGGGGTTTTGATGTGAGGAGAGGGGGGGTAGAGGGGTATATATAATAGGAGGGGGAGGGGGTAGATGCTTGGGCAAGGGGCAAGGGCGGCGGTGGCTTGGAGTCCAAGCCGGACTCGGCTTGCGGCGGGGCTGGCGGCTGGCGCGAGGCTGGGCCGGCCTTGGCCCAGGCGGCTGGGCCTGCGGTCTTTTTTTTTAAAAGGTTACGCGTGCAGAAAAACAAAAGAAAGAAAATCTAAACGAACTCCAAAATTCCTAAAGTAAATTTTCCCCGACTCCTAAAAATGAGTCGAACAAAATGAACTTTACTCCGGACCTAAAATGCAATTTTCGAAAACGCGCATTTTTCCCTATCCAAAGAAAAGCAAACAAACTCCGGCAAAACAAAATTTGATCTATTATTAAATCTTCATTTTTCCTCAATTTTGGGAAAGTCATATTATTCCCTCTCTTATATTTTTGATATCGGAAAAATTATTGAAGATGAAATAAATAAATCAAAGGATCCTCTTTTCAAATTCGAGAAAACTCTCGAATATGAAAATAACGAAATCTCCAACTCTCTCCGAAGGTCCTTGAGTTGCGTGAAATTTCTTGGATCAACCAAAATGCAAGAAAAATATGTTATGCATGATGATCTAGTGTATAACATTCCAAATTGAAAATTTGGGATGTTACAAACCTACCCCCCTTAAGATGAATCTCGCCCTCGAGATTCGGGTTGGCTAGAAAATAGGTGAGGGTGGTCCTTGAGCAAATCTTCTTCTCTCTCCCAGGTGGCTTCATCCTCTGAGTGGTGGTTCCACTGGACTTCACAAAACTTGATAACCTTGCTGCGAGTAACTCTGCTGGCATAATCGAGAATCTTGACTGGCTTCTCCTCATACGTTAAGTCGTCCATCAACTGAATCACTTCGAGTGGCACGGTATCTCTTAGCGGTACCTCCGCCATCTTGGCATGACATTTCTTCAGCTGAGAAACATGGAATACATCATGAACTCCTAACAGCTCCTCTGGTAATTCCAACTTATAAGCGACTTCTCCCATACGTTGCAAGATCTTGTACGGTCCAACGAAACGCGGTGCTAACTTTCCCTTAACTCCAAAGCGCTTAACTCCTCGAAGTGGGGATACTCGAAGATAAACTCTGTCTCCAGTTTCGTAAACTGTCTCCTTGCGTTTAGAATCTGCGTAGCTCTTCTGCCTGGACTGGGCTACCTTGAGCCTATCGCGAATCAACTTAACTTTCCGTTCAGACTCCTTAATCAAATCTGGTCCAAAGAATTGACGGTCTCCAACTTCGTCCCATGACAACGGTGTCCTGCACCTCCTTCCGTATAAAGCTTCGAAAGGTGCCATCTTCAAACTGGTTTGGTAACTGTTGTTATAAGAAAACTCCGCATACGGCAAGTTATCGTCCCAGCTAGATCCATAATCTAGTGCACAAGCTCTCAGCATATCTTCCAAAATCTGATTGACTCTCTCGGTCTGTCCATCTGTCTGCGGATGAAAAGCTGTGCTGAACTCTAGTCTGGTTCCCAAAGTTTCATGCAACTGATTCCAAAACTTTGAGGTAAATTGGGTTCCTCTATCTGATACGATACTCCTCGGAACTCCATGCAAACAAATGATCCTAGTCATGTATATCTTTGCCAACTTAGCACTGGTGTAAGTGGTCTTAACTGGAATAAAATGTGCTACCTTCGTCAAACGATCAACTACTACCCATATCGAGTCATAGCCTGCTTTCGTCCTGGGTAGTCCTGTGATAAAATCCATGCCTATCTTATCCCACTTCCATTCGGGTATCGGCAATGGTTGTAACAATCCTGCTGGCTTCTGATGCTCTGCCTTTACTCTCTGACATACGTCACAAACTGCTACATATGCTGCAATATCCTTCTTCATTCCGGTCCACCAGAATGTTTCCTTTAAATCCAAATACATCTTGGTATTCCCTGGGTGAATCGAATACGGTGAATCATGTGCCTCTTGCAAAATCAACTTCCTGATCTCCGGGTCATTTGGCACATAAACACGGTCTTCAAACCATAGGGTGTCGTGCTCATCCTCACGAAATCCCTTTGCTTTTCCTTTGCTCATTCTCTCTTTTATAGAAGCAATCTCCTTGTTAGATTTCTGAGCTTCTCTGATTTTATCCATCAATGTTGACTGAATCTCCAATGCTGCTACATAGCCTCTCGGAACTATTTCCAAACATAGCTCACGAAGGCTTTCTGCTAACTCCTTGGGTATTTTCCCCGTCATTAGAGTATTGACATGGCTCTTACGGCTCAATGCGTCAGCTACTACATTAGCTTTTCCGGGATGGTAATGCAATCTCATGTCATAATCCTTGATGAGCTCCAACCATCTCCTTTGTCTGAGGTTCAACTCCTTCTGCGTGAAAATGTACTTCAAGCTCTTGTGATCCGTGTACACCTCACAATGATTTCCAATGAGGAAATGTCTCCACGTCTTCAATGCATGCACTACGGCTGCTAACTCCAAATCATGCGTGGCATAATTCAACTCATGAGGCTTCAGTTGCCGTGAAGCATACGAAACAACTCTTCCTTCCTGCATAAGCACTGCTCCAAGTCCTCGACGTGAAGCGTCGCAATACACCTCATAATCCTTGGTCTGATCTGGCAAAATCAATACTGGTGAGGTAACCAAACGTTTCTTCAACTCCTGGAAACTAGCCTCACACTCCTCAGTCCATTGAACTTAGTATCCTTCTTCAACAATTCCGTCATAGGCTTCGCAATCTTTGAAAAGTTCTCAATGAACCTCCGGTAGTATCCTGCGAGTCCAAGAAAACTCCGGATCTCTCCAACTGTCGTTGGTGATTCCCATTCGGTTACGGTCTCAACCTTAGTGGGGTCAACTGCTATACCTTCTCCGGATATAACGTGTCCGAGGAATCCAACTTCCTTCAACCAAAACTCACATTTGCTGAATTTGGCATATAACTGATGTTCCCTTAGTTTCTCCAAAACCAAACGCAAATGTTCCTTATGCTCCTCTTCATTCTTTGAATAAACCAGGATGTCATCAATGAACACTACGACGAACTTATCCAAAAACTCCATAAACACTTTGTTCATCAGGTTCATAAAATAGGCAGGTGCGTTAGTCAATCCAAATGACATAACGGTATACTCATACAGTCCATATCTCGTGGTGAATGCTGTCTTAGGTATGTCCTGCTCCCGAATCTTCAATTGATGGTACCCTGATCGCAAATCGATCTTGGAAAACACTTTAGCTCCTTGCAACCGATCAAACAGATCGTTGATCATTGGCAGTGGGTATTTGTTCTTGACGGTTACTTCATTCAATCCCCGATAATCTACAACCATCCTTAATGATCCATCCTTCTTTTCCACTAGAAGTACGGGTGATCCCCAAGGAGAAGAACTTGGGCGAATGTAACCTTTATCCAATAACTCCTTAATCTGATTCTTAATTTCCACCAAATCCTTTGCTGGCATCCGGTACGGTCGCTTCGATATTGGGCCTGTACCTGGCAATAACTCAATCAAAAACTCAATGTCTCTATCCGATGGCATGCCTGGTAATTCCTCAGGAAATACATCAGGAAAATCCTTTACCACTGGTACTTCCTCCTGCACGACTCCTGTTAGGCAATTTACTTGTGTCCTGTTTGGCACATGCCGGGATACATACTTGATCCTTCTTCCTTCTGGTGTGGTAAGCAAAATTGACTTACTAGCACACTCAATGTTCCCTTCATACTTGATAACCAATCCATGCCTAATATCACATCCAATCCTTGAGATTCCAATACTATTAGGTCTGAGGGAAAAACATAGTTTCCAATCCTTAATGGTAACCGATCACACCATCGTCTAGCCATAAACTCCGCTCCTGGTGAGCTTACTAACATGGGTGACCTAAGGGCTTGGGTTGGCAGGTTATATTTATCCACAAATCCCCTTGATATGTATGAATGCGATGCACCAGTGTCAAAAAGAACAAGTGCGGTAAATGACTTAACCAAAAACTTACCGATTACTGCATCGGGCTGATCTTCAACCTCCTCCACATTAACGTGGTTCACCTGTCCCCTATTGAAAGGGTTCGGCTTCTTCCCAGAGCTTCCATTGCCATTTCCATTCTGGCCTTCAGGACATTCATTGGCATAATGTCCGGTCTTGGAACACTTGAAATAGGTGACTTGACTCAGATCTCTCTTGGTTGGGGTCGATGGGGTGGTCCGGTTCTGGCCGTTGCTTCCTCCATTCCCATTACCATTCTTGTGGCCATTATGGTTGTGCGAGCTACCTCCTCCATGGGTATGCTGAAACTGAAATCCCGGTTTAGGGGCAAAACGGGGCTTCTGCTGGGCTCCAGAGTTATACTTCCCCTGTCCATACTTCCTCTTACGGTTCTCAATCTGCTGTTGCTTTCCTTCAATCATGATGGCACGATCTACCAACTCCTGGTAGTTGTTGAAACTTGCTACCATCAACTTCATGCTTAGTTCATCATTCAGTCCTTCCAGAAACTTCTCCTGCTTAGCTGCATCCGTAGCAACGTCATCTGGGGCATAACGTGCTAACTTGCTGAAATCGTCAACGTACTGGCCAACTGTCCTTCCTCCTTGGCGTAAGTTGCGAAACTCACGCTTCTTCATGGCCATAGCTCCTGCTGAAACATGGGCAGTGCGGAAAGCTTGCTGAAACTGATCCCATGTGACAGTGTCAACTGGGTAGGTGGCTGTGAAATTCTCCCACCATGCTGCCGCGGGTCCGTCAAGCTGGTGAGCGGCAAACTTCACTTTCTCACCATCCGTGCATCCTGCAGTGGTCAACTCCCTTCCTATCTTGCGGAGCCAATCGTCTGCTACTATCGGCTCGGTGCTACTGGAAAACACCGGCGGATTCAGCCTAAGGAAACGGGCTAAGTGGTCAACAGGTGGTGGTGGTGGTGGGTTGTTGTTGTTGTTCTGCTGGTTCTGGACTAACATCTGCATCAATTGATTCTGCTGCTGGATCAACTGAGTGAGCTCCGGTGGAAATCCATTGTCACGTCTCGGAGGCATCTGAGGGTTTAGAAAAGACGAGAATTAAGAATAGAGTGAGGTCTAAAGAGAAAACACTACCCCAATGCACATGAGCAAATGCACACAAAATCACTTCATTCAATCAAACAAGGGCTTACAATCGGTCTAACTATCGCAAAAGTGCTCGAACTATTGTGTTTACATGGGGGAATACTACTACTATCTGGTGGTCATCTAGAAATTTGAACCGGTGGAAGACTCCATGATATCTGCTCCAGCTTCGTCTTCAAAGTCGGGTTCACTTGGATCCGAATCGGTGTCGTCGATGATGATGTAGTTGTCCGGACATGCGACGTACTCGTCTTCCTCCTTGGATGCTAACTTCCTCTTGAGTTCTTCAATCTCCTACTTAAGATCACCATTGTGTCTCGCTAGAGCTACGATCTCGTCCATGTAGTCATTGCGTGTAGACTTCAGTTCTCCTTCTAGCTCGATGATCCTTGCCTTCGCATTCTTCAACTCTATCATATCATTGCACATCTGGTTCTCGTGGCGTCGAATGTGCTGGTTTAACTCCTGGATGAAAGATGCAATGGATCTATCCTTCTTGGTGCTGACTAACTCCCATTGTTCATCTCGGCGTCCGCAAATCTGGTAGATAGTGTCCTTGAGGTCTTCTTGATAAACTTCTCCAATGCGTCCTATGGTGATATGAGCTGCCATGCTCTTTCCCAGACTCCAGGTTGGTGCATTGAAAACACTATCTATAGGCTTCGTGATTGGCGCGAATGTTCTTCCCGGAACGTGAGCTTGAATCTTCCAGCGCTCCTCTTCAGGCAGAGTGGCGTTGAAGGTTCCCGTGAAGCTTGGTAATCCAATGTTCAGGTACTTGGTGACTTCCTTCAGGTGAAATCCAAAAGGTGTGCCTTCATCCGGTTGAGCGTACTTAATCTTCACGTTCGTCATCCTAAAAGAGTAGAAGAGATGAGGAGTTAGAAAATGAGAAGAGAATGGTAATCTATGGCTTTAACTTAGTGGTCGTGTCCTACAGTCAGCGTGTGCTCTGATACCATCTCTGTAGCGACCCGACCCGAATGGATCAAGTGCTCTGTGCTCAGGTGTCATCCCTGGATCAGTAATGCTGACACCACACAGTACATCGAAGGATTTATAGCAGAGTGGCAATCACACACTTATTACATCGTTGTCTCAAAGAGAACTTATTACAATAAATATGGCTTAAGGCCATCTAGTGTCGATAACAGCGGAAGACTTGGAAGATAAATGGGTCCATCAACTCCAACGGCATCACTGAGTATAGAACCACGACCTAAAAGCACCTTACTCGTCGTCTGAAAAGTCTGCAACATGAAAGTTGCAGCCCGAAAAAGGGTCAGCACATGGAATATGCTGGCAATGTAACACATAGAGAGTAATGGAATGAAACAGCTATACTATATGCATATATGGCTGGTGGAAAGCTCTATGGTTACAGTTTTGCGTAAAGCCAATTTTTCCCTACTGCAAAGGAATAAATTTATTTAACTATCATGGTAGTTGTTAAACATCGAGAATGGTTGACAGCATTCCGATCCCAATTAAGTGAACAATTAAAACCCAACAATATTAATTAGAAGTAACATGATGAGATTCACATGATATTCCAGTACTAGATACTCAAGTTGTCCATAACCGGGGACATGACTAATCATGATTAGTTTGTACACTCTGCAGAGGTTTGCGCACTTTTCCCCACATGACTCGATCGCCTCCGTTTGTCTTCTCGCACTACATGGTGTTTGAGAAACGGATGACCGAGACATAGTCTTTCAGAAGCGCTAGCACCTTACATGTGGGGTAGACCGTACCACCTACAACCCCTACATCTGCTAGTCCAAGTTCGCACAACTTAGTCAACTATGCCAGAGCCCATAGTAGCATGTGGCTGCACACGGAAGTTTCTAGCATGAATTATCTTATGATCCCTTTGAGCCTGGGTGGCGGTCCAAAATAAAATAGGCAAGTCCTGATAGACATCAGGTGCCTCAATCCACCCAGATGTGTGTTTAAGTGGCCACCTTAGATAAACCATTAAAAATTATCAACTCACATCTGTCATGGATATCACTCACCCAATCCACGTCTACTAGCATAGCATGGCATAATAAGCAAACGTAGAAGTAACTCCCAAAGGTTTCATAATAATACAGGTGATAGGTACTACCTCATCTACTTCCCATCCCACAGTTTAATTAGATCCTAATCATGCAATGTGAGAAGATTGATCTAATGCAATAAAACATGGGTTGTAGAAAAGGTATGATCAAAGTGTTACTTGCCTTGCTGATGATCCGCGAGACCTAGGGTTTCGAAGTAACAAGCGGCGCAATCCGGGTGATCTATCGCAGACAAACAACAAGCACACAATAAGTACTCATCTAATGCACAGGTAAAACTCGAACAAGAGATCGAACCAGAAAGTTCAACTTAAGAACTCCGATAGCGAACAAGGAAACGGAAAACAAACGGCGGAAGAAAAACAACTCGGTTCTAGAAAGTTGAAACTAGGTCAAATTTTATTGTAGCAAAAGCTTGTTCAAGTTGATTAGACGGAACGGCGGTTTCGAGACGAAACTCCAGGTGCTTGAATCACCTGATTCCGATAAATGAGCGGGAAGAAAGACTAGAATGAAGATCGGATCTGAGATCGCGATCGCGGAATAAAACCGACGAGAAAGAAAATGAAGAGCGGTTAAACAAACGGACGTCGTTAACCGGGAAAGAATCGGTGATCACGTTCGTTGAGACGAACGGTCCGAAAGAAGAACGAAAACCGATCTAGGGTTTTCGGAAAAGAAACCGAAAAGAAAACGGAAAACCGATCTAGGGTTTCGGAAGAAAACCAAAACAAAAATCGGAAGAAAAAGAAAAGAATCAGAGAGAAAACGGAACGGTTCTTTTAGGAAAAACCGGACCGGGGAAGAAAAAGAGAGGCGCGGCTACCTCGGGAGGCAGAGCTTCCGGGCGGCGGCGGCTAAGGGCGGCGGTGGCGGCTTAAGGCGCGGGGCGGCGCGGCTAAGGCGGCGGCTTGAGGCTGCGCGCTGCTGCTTGCTGCGGCTTAGGAGGAGAGGGGGCTTGGGGTTTTGATGTGAGGAGAGGGGGGGGGGTAGAGGGGTATATATACTAGGAGGGGGAGGGGGTAGATGCTTGGGCAAGGGGCAAGGGCGGCGGCGGCTTGGAGTCCAAGCCAGACTCGGCTTGCGGCAGGGCTGGCGGCTGGCGCGAGGCTGGGCCGGCCTTGGCCCAGGCGGCTGGGCCTGCGGTCTCTCTCTTTTTTTAAAGGTTACGCGTGCAAAAAAACAAAAGAAAGAAAATCTAAACGAACTCCAAAATTCCTAAAGTAAATTTTCCCCGACTCCTAAAAATGAGTCGAACAAAATGAACTTTACTCCGGACCTAAAATGCAATTTTCGAAAACGCGCATTTTTCCCTATCCAAAGAAAACAAACAAACTCCGGCAAACAAAAATTTGATCTATGTATTAAATCTTCATTTTTCCTCAATTTTGGGAAAGTCATATTATTCCCTCTCTTATATTTTTGATATCGGAAAAATTATTGAAGATGAAATAAATAAATCAAAGGATCCTCTTTTCAAATTCGAGAAAACTCTCAAATATGAAAATAACGAAATCTCCAACTCTCTCCGAAGGTCCTTGAGTTGCGTGAAATTTCTAGGATCAACCAAAATGCAAGAAAAATATGTTATGCATGATGATCTAGTGTATAACATTCCAAATTGAAAATTTGGGATGTTACAAGATCCCAGACCACAACGATGCTCATCCTGTGGTTGAGGATATGAAGCTCAGGAGAGATTCCGGGCTAAGAAAATGGAGAGAAGCAGACCCATACGCTTCAAGGAGAAGCACAGCAGTTGACTACAGGTTTCACACCAAGGAGCAGCAAGATTTCTATGAGACTGTGCTGCTAGATAAGAAGCCCATTGTCTGTGATATGCGATGGGTTGATTGGCAATACATTAAGGACAATGAAGAGCACTATCCTGGAGTGCAAGACAGCTTCATAGCTTGTGGAGTAGCTGACTTTGTTGGGCAGAAGCTCACAAAGTGGAACAAGGAACTCATCATGCAGTTCTACTCCACAGCACACTTTTATCCAGATGGGAGGATCACATGGATGTCTGAGGGTACAAGGTACCAATCTAGAGTGGCTGAGTGGTGCACAGATCATAAATGCCCCAGAGGAGCAAGATGATGACTTGGATATCTATGCCAAGAAGAAAATGGACCACAACTCAATGTCAAATATGTACAAGGAGATCCCAAATGAAGCACTTGATACCTTCAAGTTTGGTTCAGTACATTACCTTCTGTCAGGCCTCCCGACTATCAATTGGATCTTGAGGCACACCTTATTGCCTAAGTTTGGAGATCACAAGATGATCAGAGGCCATGCTATCAACTTGCTACATGTGTTTGATGTGCCTCAAAAGTTCAAGGTGATGAGCCTCATAGTGGAAACAATCAAGAGGACTGCAGCAGATCAGAAGAGGAGTTGCAGATATGCCCCTCAGATTCAGGAGCTCATCAACTCCAAGATGGGCACGGGCATATATTTATTGGACAAGGAACATTTGCCCATCCGTCCAGATTCTGAGGACAATCAAGTTGTCATGACTGAGAACGAGCCATCATCTGCCCAAGCATACGCAAAGAAGGAGAAGGCGAGGAAGGAGAAAGCTGCCAAGATGCCTACTCAAGAGGAGGCATCTGAATACTTCTTGAAGACCAAACAAGAGCAGCTTGGTTACTTGATTGCATCCACGCCGAGGATTGAGCAAAGTCTGGCCACCCTCACTCAAAATCAGCAGAGCCTAGAGAGAATCATGGAACAGAAGTTCTATGACTTGGATGTCAAAGTAACGGAAGTTCAGTCTGCAGTGGAGCAGCTCCAGGAGGACATGCAGGAGAGGAGAGGCAGGACTACCACTCATGCCTTTGCCAGAGTGCCACGAGGCCTGAGGTCATCTGCCGTGCCAGTTGCTGACACAAGAGCCACCACCTCAGCACTAGCTACAGCCTCAGTTCCACCAGCTCCAACATCTACTTCAGCTCCAACTCCAGCGTCTACTTCAGCGTCTACCGAAGCCTTCGTCCTTGGAGTGATCCGGACTCCACCACCACCTGAAGATCAAGCCTGAGCGTCGATCTAGTGCTATGCATTTTCTAGGAACTTTTTGGTAACTTGTTGCCAAAGGGGGAGAAGATGTATAGATCATAGGCTTCGATAGAGAGAGTGTTGCTTTTCTCTCTTGCTTTATTTGGTGGTTTTTCGAACTTGTTTGCTTTTGAGTGCTTGAGATACTATGCTTGTGAGACATTGATGATCATGTGTTTGATCATAAGCTACACTTAATGCTTGCTTAATGCTATTATCTTATCTATCTTATGTGATCTTTCACTATTCTTGGTGATGAGTGCATGTATTTCATTCTTATCATTTTAAGCGCTCCACCAAGATGTATGTGACATGGAAGAGTAACCCATGATTCTAACTCCTTGTGCATTTGCAGTCCAAAGCAAATTTTAAATATGCACAAATTTAGGGGGAGCTCTTACTTATCACATACTTCTCAAAGCGATGATATATTTCATGCTTATTATCATTTGTCAAAGCTTTGATCTATATGTTATCATCAATTACCAAAAAGGGGGAGATTGAAAGTGCAACTATCCCTAGGTGGTTTTGGTAATTCATAACAACATATAGCTCATTGAGCTAATGCTATTTCAAGATGATTATTTCAGGAAAGCTCAATGATTGGCATGGCATGGATGTGAAAGTGGAACCCTCAAAATGCTAAGGACAAAGGATTGGCTCAAGCTCAAAAGCTCAAGACTCTTCATTTTATATTTTAGTGATCCAAGATCACATTGAGTCTTTAGGAAAAGCCAATACTATCAAGGAGGGATGAGGTGTTGCTTAATGAGCCTCTTGCTTCATGTGCTTAGTGATGTGCTCCAAAACCCTCAACTACTTTCCCATATCCACATATGACCTAAACCCTAAGCCAAACTCGGTCCTACCGATTCTTCCTATCCGGCGCCACCGAGTTTTCACTTGTCATTAGCCACCGCCAAACCCTAGCAATTCGGTTCTACCGATAAGGATCTCGGCCTCACCGAGATGGGGTTGCAAACTCTCTGTTTCCCTTTCGTAACTTTTCGGTCCCACCGAAAGAGCGAATCGGTCCCACCGAGATTGCAATGTAAACTCAGTGTTTCCCCTTTGTAACTTTTCGGTCTCACCGAGGTCCACTCGGTCTCATCGAAAGAGCAAATCCGTCCCACCGAGTTTACCTGACCAACTCTCTGGTTAGCTAATTACCAAATACGGTCTCACCGAGTTTGTGTAATCGGTCTCACCGAGATTACGTTATGCCCAAACCCTAACCATATCGGTCCTACCGAGTTGCATGTCAGTCCCACCGAAAATCTCTAACGGTCACTAGGTTTACATTTTCGGTCCGACCAAGCTTATTGATTCGGTCCCACCGAGATTGGAAAACTGTGTAACGGTTGGATTTTGTGTGGAGGCTATATATACCCCTCCACCTCCTCTTCATTCGAAGAGAGAGCCATCAGAACACACACACCATTCCAACTCATATGTTCTGAGAGAGAACCACCTACTCATGTGTTGAGACCAAGATATTCCATTCCTACCATATGAATCTTGATCTCTAGCCTTCCCAAGTTGCTTTCCACTCAAATCTTCTTTCCACCAAATCCAAATCCTATGAGAGAGAGTTGAGTGTTGGGGAGACTATCATTTGAAGCACAAGAGCAAGGAGTTCATTACCTACACACCATTTGTTACTTCTTGGAGAGTGGTGTCTCCTAGATTGGCTAGGTGTCACTTGGGAGCCTCCGACAAGATTGTGGAGTTGAACCAAGGAGTTTGTAAGGGCAAGGAGATCGCCTACTTCGTGAAGATCTACCGCTAGTGAGGCAAGTCCTGTGTGGGTGATGGCCATGGTGGGATAGACAAGGTTGCTTCTTCGTGGACCCCTTGTGGGTGGTTGCTTCTTCGTGGACCCTTCGTGGGTGGAGCCCTGTGTGGACTCGCGCAACCGTTACCCTTGGTTGGAGCCCTGTGTGGACTCGCGCAACCGTTACCCTTCGTGGGTTGAAGTCTCCATCAACGTGGATGTAGGATAGCACCACCTATCCGAACCACGGGAAAAGCATCCGTGTCTCCAATTGCGTTTGAATTCTCCAAACCCTTCCCTTTACATTCTTGCAAGTTGCATGCTTTACTTTCCGCTGCCTATATACTCTTTGCATGCTTGCTTGAATCATGTGATGATTGCTTGACTTGTCCTAAATTAGCTAAAATCTGCCAAGAACTAAAATCGGGAAAAGGTTAAGTTTTTATTTGGTCAAGTAGTCTAATCACCCCCCCTCTAGACATACTTTCGATCCTACACATACCCATACACTACAAAAAAATACACTTCCGTGATGATACGTGTTTGTCACAGTAGGTCGCGTTTTTTGTCATGCATGTACATCCATGACAAATTTATGACAGAATCAAGATAGTCATACCTGTGCTGTCGTAGAAGTGTTCCATGACATGACCAAAGTTATCATCACGGAAGTGTCCACTTCCATGACGATAAATCACGCGTCACAGAAGTGCTTTCGTCAAGGGTGACCGACACGTGGCATCCATCGTAACGGAACGCCGTTAAGCTATTGGGTCAGGTTTTGGATCTGATAACCCGTTAACAGCCCCGACCAATGGGGATTTTCCACATGTAAAATCATCATTGGCTGGAGGAGACGCATGTCAGGTCTGCGTTGGCACAGGTGTCACACATCCAATGGGCGAGACGCGCCTATGATATGTTGACACGTGGACCGGCCCATCAAGTTTAAATGGGTCGGCCCAACTGAAGGCCCACAAGATTTTGCGGACCATAATGGGTCGGCCCAGCTAAAGGCCCACGAGATTTTGCGGACCATAATGGGCTGGCCCAGCTAAAGGCCCACAAGATTTTGTGGGCCATAATGGGCCGGCCCAGGTAAAGGCCCACAAGATTTTTGTGTGTCATAATGGGCCGGCCCAGGTAAAGGCCCACAAGATTCTTGCGGACCATAATGGGCCGGCCCAGCTAAAGTCCCACAAGATTTTGCCGACATTAATGGGCCAGCCCAGCTGTAGGCCCACAAGATTTTGAGGACCCTAGTAGGCCAGCCCATTAACTGGCTGCCATGTTTTGGGCCAAATGCCGGCCCATATTTGATCCGGTCCATTAATGGCCTGCCACACTCCAGGCCTAATAGTGGCCCATATGAGATCCGGCCCGTTAAAAGCCTACCACGTTCTAGGCCAAATTACAACCCAGATCAGGTCCAGCCCTTTAAGAGGTTTTGGGCTCAATTATGGCCCATATCAGATTCGGCCCGTCAACTGGACACTATGCTTTTGTGCCCACTTGCTAAAGGCCCACTTAGTAATTCAGCCTAATATTAGTTTTGTCCTGTTAAGGGCCCGTTTAACATTTCGGCCCTATATTAATTTCGGCCTGTTAAAAGTCTGTCATATAGTTGGGCCTAACTACGGCCCGGTTTGCATCCGGCCTGCTCGCAACCGATATCTGATTGGGCCAAACAAGGACCGAGACAATTTTGACCTATTAAAAGCCCGTGATTTGATTCGCACAATCATGGGACGGGGTTCATTTTGGGCTGCTACCGGCCTGTGAGCAGTTCAGCACATTTCAGGCCCAACCTACATCGTGATTGCATGACGGCCCGATTATGTACCATAATTTTACGGTTTGGCCGGTTTACTGCGAAGACATGATATATATACAGTAAAATAACTGCAGCATTGTGAATAAGAAAAAACCTAGACTATACAATAAAGAAATTACGGCATATTATATCCACTGGGCATCAAAGTTCGCCACTATGATAATAAAGCACAAGCAGACAGCAGATTACTTACACGGGGCATCAAAGATCGCCACCATTGCAAATAAACACGCTGACAAAATAATATACAAAACTGACAACACTTCAATAGAGTTCAAGGAAGGTTAGCCCTGCTGGGGAGCTGCAGCGCAAGCAACTGGGCAAGATGATGAGACAACGCTTGTTCAACACTTATATCTTCCTCACTTTGAAAGATAAACAAGTAGACATATGACAGGTTTTGCACATAAAAGTATCAGTGCTGACAATTCATCACATTTCTTACTGACGAATAAAGTGACACAGTTTAAAATTGCATTAACACAATATGGTATTGTTCAGGTCAAGACATGATAGGAAATGACATTGTGAAGGAGTTGGTAGCTTGATGACACCACTAGATTACAGATCAAGAACTCATGAGTATCAATGGTTAGTGTGCTATCAATTTATACCATTTCAGATTGGCAAATAAAGAGATGGTTCAAATAATAGTAGAATGATATGACATTGTTCATAGTTAAGACATTGCAGAATATGACATTGTGTTGTAGTGGGTAGGTTCATGTAACACCCCGGATGTAATTTTCCCAATTTGTACTCCAACTCTTGCCGTTTCCGGCGTTAAGTTATTTTATTTTCTTGGGTTCGGGTCTCTGTCTCCTTGTGTTGTTGTCGTGTCATGCATCTCATATCATGTCATCATGTGCATTGCATTTGCATACATGTTCGTCTCATGCATTCAAGCATTTTCCCCGTTGTCCGTTTTGCATTCCGGCGCTTCGTTCTCCTCCGGTGGTCATTTCTACCTTTCTTTCATGTGTGGGGATTAAACATTTCTGGATTGGACCGAGACTTGCCAAGCGGCCTTGGTTTGCTACCGGTAGACCGCCTGTCAAGTTTCGTATCATTTGGACTTCGTTTGATACTCCAACGGGTAACCGAGGGACCGAAAAGGCCTCGTGTGTGTTGCAGCCCAACACCCCTCCAATTTGGCCCAAAACCCACCTAAGCCTTCTCCATCATCTAGAGCGTTCGATCACGATCGCATGGCCGAAAACTACACCTCATTTGGACTCTCCTAGCTCCCTCTATGCCTATATATACATCCCCCATTCCAAATCTCAGATCCCCTCGTCAAACCCTAAAAAAACCCGTCTCCACCGCCGCCGGACGTGTCCGGATGGAGCCGGACAACGTCCGGATCCCACCGCCGCCAATCGCCGCCTGCCACGTCACCGCCGCCGCCGCCACTCCCGCCGGCCCGCCTAGGCCCGAGGCGGGCCCTCTCCCGCGCCTCACCGGGCCGCCCCAGCGCGCCGCCGCCTGCACCACTCCCCGCCGCCTGAGCGCGCCGCCCCGTGCACCGCCTCCTCCTCCGAGCCGCCGCCGCCGGAGCGAGCCGGCCCGAGCCGCCGTGCGCCGCCTCCACCGCCCGCCGCCTTCGCGCCTCGCCACGCGCGAGCTCGCCGCCGCCATCCGCCGTTGCTAGGCCGGCCCGAGCACCTCTCCTCGCCGGCGTGCCCCGCTCCTCTCGCCGGAGCCCATCGTCGCCGGAGCCGCCGCCTCGCCGGAGTTCTCCTCCCTTGCCGGTCGGATCTGGTGGTTGGACCAGATCCACCGGTCCCCGATCCAAACGCCCGCGCCGTTCCCCGGATCTCCTTGTCCCGGGTCCTCCTCGTCCTGTTTCCCGCGAGGTCTAATTTTTGTTCTAAGTCCCGAAAATTCTCAGATCCAAGTGCTCCTGTTCATAGCCCCATAACTTTGCATCCGTAGCTCCGATTCATGCATATAGCATATCAAAATGTTCATATCAGAAAGTACATCATTTCATTCCATTGCATCCTTTTCATTTGAGTTCATCTTGATGCCCGAAATGCTGTTAGAAGAAGGCTATTTGAGTTAATTGTCAGATCTGCTGCTCCCTTTAGGTTTTTGTCATTTTTGCCATGATTAATGTGTGCATGATATGCCCTGATGTTCTACATATGTTTTGTTAAGGGTTTTGTCATCTTTCCAGAGGTGCAACCCATGTATTTTTGTGACGAGTATGGTGACTAGTGCAAGCTTGCAAAGTGAGGCACTCGGTAATTCTGTTTTTAGGGACTTAGCAATTCCACTAAGTCCTTGAGCTGTTTATCTCATATGGCCATATGTTCATGTTGTTTCCTAGTGATCCGTGCCTCTTTTGAGGATGATCAGTGAGGATGTTTTGTTAATCTTGTAGTGATATATCCATCCATGTCTTTATTTGCAATTATGGAGCATCCTAGCTTGAGTCAATCGAGCTCTACTTTTGCTACTTTGTGAATCTGGGCAGATTGTCAACTTGTTTGCAATTTTGCCGATGATGTTGTAGTTGATCCGTGCATGCTATGCTATTGTTCTTGCCATGTCTAGCTTGCATTTTGAGTGTTCTTCATAGATGTATGCTTATCTTTTCATGACTTGCACCGTAGTGAGTGCATCGAGCTCGTAAACATGCCTACTTGAGTTATATTTCAGCATGTGCCAGTTTTCACCAAGTCTGAAAACCGATTATGTTTTTGCGATGTTCACATGCTTGTCAGTATATTTTATGATCCCTTTTGGCTCAAGGTCACTAAGGGACTTTTGTTAAGCTATTTCAGTAGATCCATGCCATGTTTTACTTTGCCATGTTCAGGTCCTGTAGTATGTAGTTTTGTTGCTCCGAAGAGTGCTACCTGATCTGAAATTCCAGACAAGTGTTAATTTCACTAAGTCTGAGATCTGTTTGCCATATGCATTTTTGCCATGCTTGTTTGAACCTGTTAATGGATGAATTGGCCGTAGCTTAGTGCTAGACTTTTGTTAAGCATCTTGAATGCATCCCTGCCATGGATTTTGTTGTCATGTTTGGGTGCTGTAGCATGTTCATTTCATTGCATTTAGATGCCTACTTGCTGTAAATCGCAGACCGATGTCATTTTTGAATCACTTGCCATTTCCAAACCGTAACTCCGATTCTGGCGTTCTTTATATCGTTTTCAAGCAATTTCATCTCATCTTTCCAGTGGCATACTTGGATTTCCATGTTGAGGCCAGGTTCTTGCATTTCCTGTCATATCTTGCATATGCATCCCGCATCGCATCCCGCATAGCATATCATCATTGCTTCGTATTGTTTGTTCCTTGCACATGGTTGATTGTGTCTTTGCTGCTTGTTTGTCTTGTTTGGGTAGAGCCGGGAGACGAGTTCGCTAATGAGGAGCCCGTTGAGTTTGCTTTCGAGGATCCAGTCAACTTTGACAACTGTGCAGGCAAGATGATCATACCCTCGAAATCACTACTATCTTTGCTATGCTAGATTGCTCACTCTTTTTCTATGCCAATGCTACGATGCCTACCACTTGCTTTCAAGCCTCCCAAATTTCCATGTCAAACCTCTAACCCACCTTGTCCTAGCAAACCGTTGATTGGCTATGTTACCGCTTTGCTCAGCCCCTCTTATAGCGTTGCTAGTTGCAGGTGAAGATTGGAGGCCGTTCCTTGTTGAAACATTTATTTACTTGTTGGGATATCATTATATTGCTATGTTATCTTAATGCATCTATATACTTGGTAAAGGGTGGAAGGCTCGGCCTCTCGCCTAGTGTTTTGTTCCACTCTTGCCGCCCTAGTTTCCGTCATATCGGTGTTATGTTCCCGGATTTTGCGTTCCTTACGCGGTTGGGTTATAATGGGAATCCCTTGATAGTTCGCCTTGATTAAAGCCTTTCCAGCAATGCCCAACCTTGGTCTTACCATTTTCCACCTAGCCTCTTTTTCCCTTGGGTTTCCGGAGCCCGAGGGTCATCTTATTTTAACCCCCCCCCCGGCCAATGCTCCTCTGAGTGTTGGTCCAAACTAGAGTCCTGTGCAGCGCCCCCTCGGGGAAACTCGGGGTTTGGTTTTAGTTGTATGGAGCGCTCATCTGAGTGTGCCCTGAGAAAGAGATATGTGCAGCTCCTATCGGGATTTGTCGGCACATTCGGGCGGTGTTGCTGGTCTTGTTTTAACCTGTCAAAGTGTCTTGAAGAACCGAGATACCTAGTCTGATCGGAACGTCTTGGGAGGAGGTCTATTCCTTTGTTGACCGTGAGAGCTTGTCATGGGCTAAGTTGGGACTCCCCTGCAGGGATTTGAACTTTCGAAAGCTGTGCCCGCGATTATGGACAGATGGGAATTTGTTAATGTCCGATTGTAGATAACTTGAACCTTAACTTAATTAAAATGAATCAACTGAGCGTGTTACCGTGATGGCCTCTTCTCGGCGGAGTTCGGGAAGCGGACACGGTGTTGGAGTAATGTTTGCGCAGGTTGTTCTCTAGTTTCTCGCTTGCGCTTTGCCTCCTCTTCTCGCTCTATTTTTGCGAATAAGTTAGCCACCATATTTTGCTAGTCGCTTGCTGCAGCTCCACATATATTTTACCTTGCCTTACCTATAAGCTTAAATAGTCTTGATCGCGAGGGTGCGAGATTGCTGAGTCCCTGTGGCTCACATATTACTATTACACCAGATGCAGGGCCTGATGATTCCGCTCCAGGTGACGTGTTCGAGCTCAAGTGGGAGTTCGACGAAGACTCTCAACGTTACTATGTTTCATTTCCTGATGATTAGTAGTGGTGCCCAGTTGGGGGTGATTGGGACCGTGTCGCATGTTGGGTTATCTTTTATTTTGGCGCCGTAGTCGGGCCATGAGTGTTTGTATGATGTAATATTATTTATGTACTTGGTTGACGTGGCGAGTGTAAGCCAACTATGTTATCTCCCCTTTATTATTTATATTACATGGGATGTTGTGAAGATTGCCTAACTTGCGACATATGCCTTCAATGCGATTATGCCTCTAAGTCGTGCCTCAACACGTGGGAGATATAGTCGCATCGAGGGTGTTACAGTTCACCACACCACTGGATTATGGATGAAGAACAAAAGCATACATGCAGTGCAAAAGAAGATCACTTGCTCTATATAGTTTAATTTACATGGTATGAAGAAGGAACTTGGTTGTACAACTGAAAACTTAAATTGAGAAAGGACAAACTTTTGTTTATGAACTACATAATAAACTTTAAACAAGCAATTTGATGCAAGCACCAAAAATAAACAGCTGTTGCAGTCTTGCATAACCAAATATATACAACAAAGTTTGAAGGCTTGAGATGGACAAACTTACATTATTGGTGAAGACATGCTCTATAAAGGCCTTGTCCATGCTGATGGGGGGGGGGCAATTCAAGAAGTTTACCACAGAATCTTCTTCAAAAGCATTGTCTTTATTCTACATTTTGTTAAGAGTAAATATAGATGTGATAATATACGAAAAAATGAAGAATATTGAAGATAAGATGAACAGTGATGCTACATAACCAAGTAGCTATAAATGTAAGTGTAGCGATACAGGCAAAAGGTACATCCAAGAGCAATGCACAACTAAACTTCTTCAGTACTAACCTTATGGTAAGAGTAAATATAGATCTGATGTATAGAAAATGGAGGGCAAAGGAAAATAAGCTGCAAAGTGATGGTACATGAACAACTACCTGTCATTATAAGTACACTGATAAAGGATAGCATTTACTTACAAGAACAATGCAGAGCTAAAAAAACATTGGCATTGGATATATTCTACACTAATGTAACCATTCATACAGATCAGATAATTTGGAGCGAACAATTGATAAGCAAGCTATCATGCATACTGCTGTCACATAATGAACCAGGTATGTATGCAAGTACAGTGATACAGGACAACAGGTACTAACAAGAGCAAAGCAGCAGGCAGCATATTTGCGATATCCCGTCATTCTTGTCAAACCGGAATTCTTCTTCGAGTAGATTTCCTGCAAAAAAGATCCGTAAGGCACATGCGGAAAAGTAGAAGTTCAAATTGTCAGGTGATTCATATACAATACCTCATCCTGGGAACGAGACTAGTGCAGAACAAGGTTTTTCCATTCAATGTCTTCTAAATTTAGCATAGGAGACTTCACCGGAAATTTGTTTATAGACTTGCCATCAAAGTGTGATTTCCTCAGGTAACACCGATACTACTGCAATGCTTCCTTGAAAAGCACAAGCAAGCTTTGCTCATCATGACTATCCGGATTGACCCTCGCCTAGTTACAACAATGTAATGTAAATCATTGATGTGTTCAATCAGCAGAAAACAAGAAAATAATAACCATGAATAATAGCACTTACATGTAAGTTGGACAGGAAGATGTGAGAATGGTGTTTGTCTTCACAATAATCTACCCATGATGGAAATATATGCACATAGTCCCTAACAACATTGAAAGCATTGTCTTTTAAACTGGGAATAAATGGAATGGGGTTCCAATCTGCAGGAATTGGCCGTCTCTGCAGTTGGGATAGGTCTTCGGCCGGTGGACTTGCTGTACTTTTTGATGGAGTGGGATTTTTCTGTGGTACAGCTGGTGCTATGGCAAATGAAATTGGTATACCTTTTGCTGGACTGCAGGTCCTGTATGGTGGGGCTAGTGGTGTGGCCAGTGAAGTATGGGTACAGTCTGCTGGAGTCGGTCCTACATTTTGTGTCACTGGTTGTACAGCCAATATAAGTGGGGTGCTGTCTGATTTCTCCGGCACCACCACATTTTTCAAGGACTTTGCTGGTGCTCCTTTAGGTTCGGCAATCACCCTCTTCCTTTTTGATGTCTGATGCACAAGAACAACATTTGAGTGGAAAAACATGGTATGATGACAGATGGAATATGTATTGATAATGGATGGGCATGGCATCTCGACATATATGGTGAGTAAACTAAGAAGATGGTGGTGCAACAAAGTAGAAGAAATGCAAGACAACATATGCAAGATACCCACAATCAATAAAACATTGCCAAATTAGAACATGCACCTTTGACTCCTCGAGGTTAGAATAGTCATTAGGATCATATTCTGAACAAGAATCAACAGGTGGGGAGCGTATGAGTTTCATTGCATCCAGAATGGCACTCAATGCCTTGGTGCCAATTTTGTAAGTCATTGCAGTGTTTAGCTTCAAGAGTGGACTACTGCTAGTGCGACACAAAGCAGCTACACAGATCATAGTGTAGATATAACGGAAAAACCTTAAGCATCAGAGTAAAATCAGCAAAGTGGAACTTGCTGGAATATATGTGCTAGTATTGCCGGTACGGCTAGAAAGGCTTCGGATACCAGCTCTCTTCAAGTGAAGGTGCGGTACTGTTAATATCAGTGTAACTCTCAAAGGCGACACAGCTCCCCGCATTTCCTTGCTATTCTTATAGGATTCAAGTGGGCAGGCCACTACAAATCATATTCCTATGTTTACAAGATCCTACGAATCAAAGAGGCTCAAAGTGTCCATCACAACCGACCGTATAGACCTCTACACTGCAAATGTCCCTGCTCATCTTCAGTACAAGGAACATACTGTACTACTATCATACTCCCTCCGTTCCAAATATAAGATTGGTAGAGATTTCCACTATGGATCACATACAGATGTATCCAGATACATTTTAGAGTGTAGATTCACTCATTTTGCTCCATATGTAGTCCATGGTGGAATCTATACAAAGACTTGTATTTAGGAACGGAGAGAGTACATATTAAAGAAGAACGAAGAGGAACATGGTAAAGAAGAGCAAGCAGATTTTGGATAATAAAATGTTGGTTGCACAGTGCCCACACATGATGAACCAGAGCGCATTAAGAATGCAACTCCCAGCTGTCTCTCGACCATTTCAGGCGGTTGGATGAAGATCCTACGTCTCCTAACCCTTCTTCTTCCTCGTCTCTGATTCTTCCCATACAGAACACCGCACGGGCCGCCAGCCGGACCATCGGCCCCCACCTCCTGTGTTCCTCCAGCACCCTCACCTCCCACCCCCGCACCAACCCCCACCCGCATCGAGTTTTCTTCGTTCGGCAAGGCCCCACAACCACCCGAGCCCCTTCGGTCGCACCGGCGAACTCCGACGAGCTCTGGAAAATCGACTGACCCAATTTTGAAATTTAGTCTACTGTGATTTAACTAGTGTGGAATATAAAAGGGGGAAACCATAAGCATTGGGAGTATAGTGTTGAGCGTGCCATGGAGGATCTGAAGGTGCAAACCGGACAAAGGCAACTTTGCAACCAAGACAAGAAATCAGAGTAAAGCAGTGGCGATCTATTTTCTTGCTGCAATAAATAAGTTGAGCAGATACGAAAGAGTACCGCCTCTGGTGCGGCGCCGTGTATGCATCTGCTGAGAATTTGACGGTGCTATGGTAGCGATGGCTGTCGGCGGCATGGAAGCAGATCTAGGAGGGTAGACGGTGGCGGCGGGGGCGGTGGACGAGACGGTCGTAGGAGCGGCGTTGGCAAGGTGGACGACGGCGGGGATGAAGCGAGAGGACGGGATGCAAGGATCCCGGTCCGAAGCCGTGGATGAGAGAGGTCGATCTCTTGTAATGGACGGTGGCGTCGGAGTATCAGCTCCGGCATGGTGGAGGAGGACGGCGGTGGATGGGGTGGCGGACGGCGGCGGACGGAGGAGGGTAGGGTGGAGAGGGTGTTTTGGCGCCTATGGAGTAGGAATGCGGAAAAGGGAGGTAGAGAGGAAGGGGGGAACCATGTATTCAGGGTGCGCTTGTCTCAAATGCGAGAAAATTTACAAACTTAGCCCCTTTTCAAATTTCTACTACATCACAGCAACATTAGTCGGTTGGGGATAGGACGGTAATCTCGCATACACCGAATATTTGCCGACGAGAGTTTGTTTTTGGCGCCCACCGTGTATGAATATGAATCGGGGAGGGAGTCGATTTCGGCCGAGGACACACTGTGTTTTGGCGCCCACCGTGTATGAATCCGGGTGAGAGGCGGTTACGTCACGTTTGGGTGAAATTACAAACCTACCCCTATCGAAACCTATAGAAATCCAGCAGATAGGCTTTGCGTGGCAGGGATAGGCAGTAGTGATTTCCATCTCGCAGATTTTGGTTTCGGGCGGTTACTGCGACTTTCCCCGCTTCGTTCAAATTTTGCAGAGTGCACGTTTACCGTGCCAACTCAATTCGAATCCCGTTTGTATTCTATTTTTTTCGGGCGGGATCCATTTTCAATTGGAATTACATTCTATATACATCATTTTTTATATATACTTTCAAAAGCACAACAAAGAATTCTGCTCCTTTATATGTATAATATGATTTACAAATACAACGATCTCGAAATCTTAAGGTTGAATTCGAAAAAATTTAACCAAATTATGTTCTACTAAAATGTATGGATCAGTAATATCTACATATTAAATAACATAGATGTGCGTGAATTCATATGAGTATGCATGTTTGATAGATCAATTTTGGTTCGAGTATGGATTACATGTATCATCATCTCGAATTCAAATATTTGAATCCCTTTTTTGTTCACTCCTTTCACGCCCATCTCTCTCGCATGCATGCTCCTTCAGGTAGCTATCACTCTCTTTTCTCCAGCTCACCCGCACGCTCACTTCATGTTTCTCCTATCCTCGCAAACATGGTCTCTCGACGTCTCCCTTGAGAAGTGTCACACTCTCCCTATCATTATACATTACACGGTTTTCATTATCTCTCACGTCTCTACTGTTCTCTGGTATCACTCGGTACCTAAGCTTTCTTTTTCACCGCCACACACACAGTCTCCACTCGTCTTTCACTTTGTCTTTCTCTCTATGGGATTCTCTCACACACCCTATATGTCTCTACATATGACTCATACCACTAAAATTACTCTCTCTCTCTCTCCTGTAGACACAACATTTGTTGCGGTCTCCTTTTCGTCTCCATCCCAGACTGACATTATTCATTTGTTTACCGATCAGACAACCCCGACTACCGTCTCCTCTCTCTCTCTCACAGACACACACACACAACTCCTGCTTCCACTCCCCTTCCCGACTACCATCTCTCTCTCTCACACACACAAAACTCTCGCTTTCGCACCCCGACTCGTATTTCTCTCACAAACATTTATCGACTAGCTAGCCTCTAGATAGGTTTATACACCCGCACACTCGTGCTTCCACCATCGCATACATGTCTCTCTCCCACTCCTTGTATCTATGTAGATTTTTCGTCCCTTCTTGAGACACGCCCTCTCGATCATGCACACACACACTATCGCCTCATTTTAAGCTGATACCTATCGCACACACACTCCTTGTGTCTTTGTCACACATGCACTCTGTCCTCCTCCACTCTCCCTCTCTCTCACACACACATGGGCTTTTTGCAACAACTAGCAAGATGCCCATGCGTTGCATGGAACATCAAGATGCATTTGTATGAGTAGTTTATCTTGTGGGGGGAAAGGATGAACGAAGAGGGATGTGGGTATCTTTTTGCAAAATTACCATAGTTTCCTTCCTATCCGTCAGATATAGATCGGACGACCTATATTGCAGGATGGTAGGCACATGATCATCACCGACAATGCTTTTTATAAGAGTAGGGATAAAAAATAGAGTTGGTGATGATGGTGGGCCTGCCATCCTGCACTGTAGGTCGTCCAATTTATATCTGACAGATAGGAAGGAAAATATGGCAATTTACCCGCACTCTTCACCACATTTGCAGATAACGCCTTCCCTCGTTCATCCTTTTCTCCCACAAGATCTTGATGTTCCGTGCAATGCACGGGCATCTTGCTAGTAAGAGTAGAAATTAGACATATACCACTTCTCAAATCTTGAAACCAACAACATTCCTCCCTTATCTCATCAAAACCGCCAAAGGAATATATTTTGAGTGAAACATAACATATTTTTTAGTGATATACGTATTTCAAAACTAGACTTTTTTTCTATCAAATCGGTGAATATGTATTAATCTACTTTGATCGTGTGGCAACGCATTGGCACATTTCTAGTAGTTATTATAATTTTTTGGAAACCAGACAAACGGTGGAGTACATATACGAAGAGAAGAGGCGCATGCACGCAGTCGGCCTCTCGATGTCTCGCACACATGAGTGTTATGTAAAGGCGACGTTAACAAATAAACCCTAAAACCCTAGGTGCACGATTGCTGCATTCGCGGGTACCGGGTATGTGGTGGAGCACCTTTGTAGGAATAGTCAGCTGAGCACGCCTCCTTGCCGCGTAATTTCTCTATCACGGATGCGACCTCTCATAGCGCAGGCATTGAACTGGTGCGCCGGCCAAGAGGGCCGCACTCGCTGCAGGCCCGGCTGAGCATGCCTCCTCGCCGCGTGCAACCAGCTTAAGACTGCCCCGCCTGCCTTCATTGAATCCGCGCGTGTGCCGGCAACACGTCCTTCCGCGAGCCGGCAGGCATTTTAGAACACAAAAAATGACTAAAATATAATTAATTTACGCATGGTCTTGACTTGTTGTGCTCGCACTGGTAGCAGGAACTAGTAGAGGATTTTCTTTATTTATAACTCTCCTCACATTTTTTTGGCTTTGAAGTGAATCATGGTTGTGGACATTATGTATGAATGTGCAGATATCTGTGAACATGAGTTTGATGTGGAAGTTGAACTTGGAATGTCGGGCTTGCGCGTGAACTATACCATGTCCAATGCTTCGTCTGTTATTGTTTGGAAAGTAATTGCTGTTATTACATGGCCCGAAAAAATACATTTTGTGCCATATCAGTAGATGGACGGACATCACAAGAGGCATGCTGACTGGATAAACATTTGAACCTAGCTATTATGAAGGAAATTTTGTATTGACAACAGTTTTAGATAGCAGGAGACGCCTAGCCTGCTCTGCCTCTGCTAGCTTATTTCTGGCTTCTTCCATCTCTTCTTTGGCTTGGGTGAAGAGAGCATCTGATTGCTCTTTTCGCTTCTTTAGGAACTCAGCTACATTCTCAAGGGCTGCTGCACGCTTTCTTTCAGCCTTTACTAATGCCACGAGGACACGAACAACTGACGACTCCACCTGGCTTGTGTGTAATCCAGCATCATCTGGGAATTTGCACCTTGTGTCTAATCCAGCATCATTAGGGAACTGGCACCTTGTGTGTAATCCAGCCTCATTTTGGAAACATGATCTCGAGGTTGACCATACTTCCCTCCTCGCAGGAACTGCATCCTGACATGAAGTTACTTCTTTTTTAGATCAATACTCAGAGCAACCCAGATCCATTTAGTAGAAGCCAGATAAACAGAACTCGGAGAAGTGAATTCAAAAGGAAAAAATAAAACAGACTACAAGGTGAGAACACCCACTTCCTACATCAAGCTAAAAACGAAAGCATTAGGACGATTAAGACTCTTCTTATTACACATCGAAGAACACCACGCTTAAGAGAAACAGAAACTACAACATATACACATCGAAGAACACGAGGCTACACGAAAGTAATTGAAAGGGTGTTACTTACCAAAGCTCGTTTTACAGGTTCGGTGCAGCTCCTCTTTAACTTGCCACGCTCCTTGAAGATGTCCCGAATATCCCGTGTTTGGTCTTCATTGCTCCTCTGCATGTTCGCACTCGTGGTTTTAAAATCTCAACATGGCAAGAAAAATATACTACTAGTAATACTCGCGCATCTTGTGGGCAACATTAAAGCACTCGTCTGCCATGTTAGAGCATCTCCAACAGAATCGCAACGCGCGGCGCTTTAAAAATCTCAACATGCTATCTCTACTCTCTTCTCTACTGTTATATTTATTTTATATTTATATTTAATATTTATCTCTACTTCCTTTACTGTCTACTTTTTTCTCTATACTTTTTTCTTGCAATATAGGCCGTCCGATTTATATCTGACAGATAGGAAGGAAACAAATGGGAATTTTGCAAAAAGATACCCATACCCCTCTCCAGATTTGCAAATAAGGCCTTCCCTCGTTCATCCTTTTCTCCCACAAGATAAACTACTCATACAAATGCATCTTGATGCGTGCAACGCATGGGCATCTTGCTAGTTCTAAAAACCTTTCCATCATTTGCCACACTACTGGTTGCAGATGAAAAACCTACCCAAGCACAGCGCGATACAGGAGCGACGCACAATTACAAGCTGATATTCTGTTGGACAATGGAGGCTATAACCAATTACTTTTACGGGAACAATAGCACCCAGGAAATTTGAAGGGTAGGTATGAACAAAATTGGAACTGCACATGTACTGCTAAGTGATTCAATACACACATTACCAATCGAGGAGGAGAACGATGGTCGCGGCGGCCTCTGTGAGTCATGGTCGGCAACGGGAGTCAGTTCATTGTCCACGACGGTGGTACTTCTGCGCTTGGCGTCGGCTTCCGGGAAGCAGATCCGAGACCGTGGAAGACGATGTCGGGGAAGAGGCTCCGTGTACGACGACGACGGTGGACCGGCTCCAGTGCGGCGTACGAGGTCGTCGATGAGGCAGATGCGCTGCGGTGGACGAGTGCGCCGATGTAAAGGGGAGGAGCACGAAGGCTGCGGTGCCGTGGAGAAGTCTATTTTGCGGTGGGGATAGAAAATGGGGAGTATTCAGGTGTACTACTCTGGGTGCCGGGGTGGGGTTGGCTGGGTAGGGTGAACCTGAAGTTACGAAAACAGCCCCCTACCAAGCGTCATCCGTAGGCCTGTTCCGAAGGCTATGATGGTAACTTCCCACTGCTCGAATCAGGGTCGCGGGAGATTTTCCCGCCGACCTCAAAATTTTGTGACACTAGACTCCTCGTGTGGCGTGTTGAGTGATTCGGCTAAGCAACTAGCGAGTAGTAGTAGTAAACTCTGCATATTAGGTTTGACCGAAGTCAAACTTCCTAAAGTTTGACCAAGTTTATAGAAAAATATAAACATTTACCATAACAAATATGTATGATGTGAAAGTACATTCAATAATGAATCTAATGGTATTTATTTGTTATTGTATATGTTAATATTTGTTATAAGCTTTCTGAGAGTTTACAAAACTTGACTTTGACCAATGCTAATACATGCACTTAAATAAAAACGGAGGGAGTACACATTTGTTTTCTTAGTTTGTAGTGAACTAATCATTTGTTGAAATTGTAAAATAAATATATTATGCTATTGACTTCGAATGTAATGGTCTATACAATTCAATAGTTACAATCATTGTTGAATCCCAAGATGTATACAAGGTCTATAGTACCTCACAACATGCTCAAACTCACATAATCCCAGTCAAATGAGAATCTAAATGCATTTCATAGTTATTACTTTGTAGGATGCAACAAAAACAACCATAACTCTACATCAGCCATTATAGACGCAACATTTTGACATATCCCAATGTGTGAATGAAATGTGCAGAGAGAGCTTTTGAAGATGGAGCAGATAGGGCAGGAAAGATTGTATGTATGTGGACGAGAGAGTAGGAGACAAACCTAACGAGACAGAGAGAGAGATAGAGGGAGAGAAAGAGGGAGGAAGAAGTTAGGTCTGTGAGAAAGATGGATACATGTAATATACATGAGATGTGTGTGCATCTGGATTTTGTATACGTGGAAGTAGAAGAGACAACATGTTTGATGAGAGAGCTGGAAAAACATGGACGAGAGGGAAGGATCTCGTGGGTTGAGGGATTGACAATTTTGTGCAGGGGGAGAGAGGGATTGGTAATTTTGTGCAAGAGAGAGAGAGGGTGGGGGGGGAGGAGTCAGTCAGCCATCGTCACATCACCCTGCCTCCAAATGACCCTGCATTCTCTAGCGCGGTGTGGTCGCCGTCTTCGATCTACTCGATGCCCTCTTTGAAGATTGAGGTGTTGTGCATGTTGGGGTGCAAAGAAGCACAAGCGAGAGTGGTCGCCATATAACCTTGGATGGGGATGAATTGTGTGCTCGGGGGAGTGTGTGTGCGTGTTGTGCTGCGTGTCTCTCTCTATGTGTGTTTGTGTGTGTGTGTCAGATATTGAGAGAAAACAAACCTAAGGAGAGAAATGGGTATTCACGAAGAGATTGTGCGGGCCTTGAGGTGGGCAGGGGCCGGGTGAGGGTGTCAAAATGTGCGCGTTGATGCATGTGTTGCATGCGACCGTGCGAGGGACGGACGAATCGAGAGAGATGGTTGTTGTGTTACGGATTCTCCTCTCTCTGTCTCTCTCTCCCTCTCTCTCTCTCTCTCACACAGAGACACACACACACAAGTAAGGCCATGTTTGGTTCCAAATAAGTCACCAACTTATAAGTTAAAAAGTGCAAAAAGTGACTTATTTTGCCAAACGGACCCAACTTATAAGTCACCCCAACTTATAAGTCATAAGTTGCTCCACCCCAACTTAAAACTTATAAGTCACCCCTTTTTATGTGGGTCCCATCAGCTTTACATTAAAAAACAAGGTGGGAAGGTGTGGTCAGGTGACTTATAAGTCAGATGAAAACCAAACAGGCGTGACTTATAAGTCACTGATTTTAAGTCACCTGACTTATAAGTGACATGACTTATTGGAACCAAACAGACCCTAAACTAGAAGACCATTTGCACATTCACACCTCTCTATGTCTGTATCACACGCATATCGTCTCCACATTGCCCTTCCGCCACAACACACATATGGACACATACAGACGTTCTCTCTTAGTCACACACACAAAATTAGTATTAAAAAACTAGGGCGCACCTAAAACGTCCAAATCCAAATAAACACGAACTGGAGCTAAATTCAAATATATGGAAATATTGCAGCGTCAAGAACTTTCACACGAAAAAAAAGTTGAGTAATATTCGAGGATTGTTTTCACACACACAAAAAGGTTTGGTGGATGTCCTTCGAGCGCGACACGGTGATGCACCGTTCGATCGACCGCGCAGCCGCGGTTCACGCGCTTGCACAAGATTCCATATCGTGGCTGTGGTACTAACTAATAAAAGCGCTCCCTAAGTCTGAAGTTTACGTGTAGTAGTACAGTTTTCTTTTAAGTTTGACCAACCTTATATATATAACTAAAGTAAGCTCCCACATGCGCACTCATCAATATGTCGCCGCCGTTGCGCATGCCGGCGCCCGCCTGCTCCGGCCAACAATTTCTCGCCCATCACTGCCGTGTCGCCGCCATCCCTGTGCCATGAAACCGAAGGCTCGCCCGCTCACATCGTCTGCAGTCCCTCCTCATGATGCCGCCACTCTGCCAAGCACGCGAGCAGCTGGTGGAGCCGCGTCTATGCACGCAGCATATGAAGAGGAGGACGAGCGCGTGCTCCAGCACACCGGCGAGGAGGAACTACCATGTCATTGTCCTCTCCGGCCGCGCGGAGGAGGCGCGCATGGTGGCTGTCGCGGCGGAAGCCGGTCGCGCGCGCGTCGAGCCCGCAAACCGGGTGCATACGCGGAATCTACCTTCAAGACCTTGAATGCCACATGGATCCTGCAATCTGAAGGAGCAATTTGGGTCAGTCGACTCATGTGAGCCGTTTGATGCAACATGGATGGCTAGAAGGGCTTCTTCCACCTCTTCTATCATCTTCTTCCTTCGCTCCATCGAACTTCTTTCACAAATCGACTGACCCAAATTATACTACTAGTACAAACATATTAAGTACAGTAGGAACACAAAGATACGAGCAGTAGTACCAACTGCAAGAAGAACAGCAGTAAGACATAGTACTAGTACTACTGTACGTACTAAAGAGTTCAAATAACGAGAAAGAACATAAACATAGTTCTGCTGGGGCCTCAGCACAACACACCCTTGAAAATAAACTAAGCAACTAGTCCGCTTGACACTGCAGTAGAACCAGCATGAGCGAAGGCACTTCCACCTACTCGGAGTCCGAGTCCACGTCCTCGACTTCGTCCTCGTCCCTCTTCCTCTTCCTCTTCGCCAACGCTTCTTTGCTTGAACCGGACACTGGGCTCTGCTTCTTCATCCAAACCTTGTAGATATTTAAACAAAGGTAGGCATCCATTGCTGCGTACATGATGTGATCTCCATGTAATGTCTTCAACTCCCATGCATGATGAAACTTGTGATGAGGTTTCTTCAGTTTAGCGTATGAAGGATCAATCATGGCTGCTGCCAAGGTCAGCATTGAAGGTTGAGAGGAGGACACCAGGCTTGCCTTCTGGAGATCGAAGGGCTGGCCTACAACGAGACCTATCCGATGCAAGACATCCCTGTCGTTCTTAAAGCCTATAGTAATGAATTTCACTCTTTTGTCCCTGAGGAAGTTCTTAAAATCCTGGCACTCAACGTCGGCATGGCATATGTGGTAGGCCAAGCAAACATTATGTACGAAAACATGGATCATGGTGGGCTTCTTGCTCTCTTCGTCCTTTAGATCCTTCTCTCGTCCCAGGACTGTGGTGTACTCAACATCTAGCCCACGACCCACTCATCCATTGAACTGTTGAACATGCGTAGGAAGTGAGCAAGCCATGATTTCACCGTCTTGGATCCACCTGTGTAGATGACGATGAACTGATCGCCGGTGATGGATCTAACCTGGTACTCAGCGGCGACCATGGAGATTTGGGAGGCCATGTATTTTGGAGGAGGGTTAGGAGAAGTTGAAATGTTGTACCCCATAAAAAGCTGGGAGCGAACTAATGTGAAAGGATGGGACGACTGGGAGCGAATTGTTGTAAGGTAGAAGACGGGGACGAGTAGGGCGAGTGAACGGCGTGGGGTTGCTGGCTTGCCCGGTGGATAAACGGCTGCAAGCCCCCGAACAGTTCTCGAGAACTATGCGGGACCCACTAGATGTCATGTCTACTAGACCCATATCGTAGGCCTGACGGTATAGCTTCTGCCTCTTTGCACGCCATGCCTGCGCGTGGATGTAACTTCACTTAATTCCGTCAAAGGTCGCGCCTCCCACGACCTTCGCCTCCCTCGCGCGGTCGCGCCCTTTGAGACTTCGAACGGCTATAAATGAGCAATTTTTTTTGCCTTTTTTTAGACAACCAATTTTTTTGCCTACTCCGCATGCATGATAATCCCTCTGGTCCTTTTTACTCCGTCAACTGTTTGCAAAGTGTTTGACCAAATTTATACTTTTTTGAACACCACCTTTTATTAATTAACCAGCCACACTAGTACACTTATTCGATACAATATTCACCACAAAGGGCGGTACGTTATTTACAAGAATACCATCTAATCTATTGTCAAAGCTATACTTAGCGATTAAGTGTGCCACCTTATTGGCCGAACGGCTAATCTTTGACAATTGAAGATTGTTGATCAACTTCGAGATGCTCAACGCTTTCATGTTCAGGTCACACATAGCAGACCTGTCATAGTCTCCCGATGCAAGAGACGCTACCACAAAAGCGCAATCAATCTCTAAAATTGCAGGATTATGAAGAGAAATACCTATGTAGAGATCGACGGTGCAATCCCTAAGCTCCGCTTCCTCCATGCTTTGACATGCATCAATGAAATCCCATGACCAAATTTATACCAAAAATATTAATATCTACAATACTGATTATAATGAGTATAAGAACTACGTTTTATAATGAGTGTAAAAATATTGATTTGACATTGTGAATGTTGACACATTTTTCTAAAAGTCTGGTGAAAGTAGAGGTACATTGACTTCAGACAAAACTTAAATGCACAATGCAGACTAGTTCCTCCGTCCACGTGTGCCATGTCCTATCTTGTCATCACAACAAGCTTAGCTATTAGAGTACCACTACCTCCCTTCTAGTTTAAAGGGCTTGATTCAAAAATTTCACCTACTCTTAGCAAGATAGTAGAGGTGGTGGAATAGTTTTTGAAGTCTGAAAAAGTACTCAACTAGTGTTGTCGTTCTGCACAAAAAAATGTGTTTACCAAAGCATGCATGAACACTAGTTACTCTAACCCCCTCTCTTCTTTAATTCTTTGCCACATCAGCATGTTTGCTATTCCCGTGTGCATGATACCAGCTAAGATACCACCATTATGGCCAGCCTTAATCATCACATGCAATAATTTAGTGCACCTTGAAATATGAACATGTGTGGGGCATGTATGTTTTTAATGACTTGAGACTATACCTAGCCCAGCATGCAAGATGACTTATTATGCACAATTCCCCATACCTGCAAGAAGCCCGTTCATCTCCAAATCTTTTCCTCTCCATGTGTGGAAACAATATGCCTGCCAAACTCTCCTTCTCCCTCCGGTGGTCCCACCACTCCACCCCGTGTGAAAAAATTTGCATGCATGACTCTCCTCCCCCATGCTCGTCCAATCCGTTGTGACCAGCAATATTTCCACCCCTTCGCTCCCCCGTAATTTACTCCAACAAATATGCCCACGTAGCTGTTACTTAACTGCAGGTGCATTGGGTCACTAACATATGGGCCCAACAGGGGTCTGGCCCACATGTCAGTGACGCAACTGGACCTGCAGTTAAGTCAGTGCAGCTGAGTCAGTGCAGCTGGACCTGTAGGTGTGCGATTGCTCGCTATAAATATTGCGCCTCCCACGACATCACTATCTCCTCCCCCTCACGTTCACGTTCATCGCTATATCCTCCCCCTCCCTCTCACGTCGATCCTCCAGCGACTCCGACATGGTGAACGGGTAGCACGTCTCGTACTTGATGTTCTCCGCCAAGGGCCAGCAGTGACCGCTAAACGCATCCGTGAGGTGATGCACCATGTCCGCCGACGGCCAGCAGTTACTACGAGATTTAATCCGAATAAGCACATAATAAATCATGAATTCTACCATGATTTCGAACAGGAAGGACAGAAACACATACGGTGCAACAGGGGCAGGACCGTTGGCGTTGAGGTTGTCGCCCATGTCCAAACACCACGTAGACACGGTCTTTGAGCACGGTCCGTAGTCGTTTCACGCTCGGGCATTGAAGTTTGTAACTATTTTAGATTAGAATATACAACTCCTCCGGTGCTAGTAGTAGAGCAGAGTCCTACTCTACTACTCTACTCAAGCAAGTTAGGGCATAGCACTGTAGGGAGTACCAGTACTGTGATCACTCAAGCAAGTTGTCTGGCATCGACATGACCCTACGCTGCTGGTATGTGTCTCATAAGTCAAGCGGTGTGTTGTAGTCATCATCACCTTTCCACTTCCCGTAGCACATATTCGCTTCTCCATCTTTGTCCGCACATAATCTCGTCCAATCTTCCATCCCCGCTAAGGCGCCTCCCCCCTCGTCCGAAACCCAAGCACTAACAATGGCAGAACCGAGCAGCGTCCGCCAAAAGAGTGGCTGGAATTCGCTCTGCACAGAGGTAATCAAGCTCATTGTTTCACATGTGGACAATCTCAGTACCATGCCGCTCGCCGCGTGCTCTTCGGGGCTATACAGTTTACTGAAAGCCCTCAGGCCGGAGCTTTTTAAGCCAGCTCCTTGCTTGCTGATGCCGCCTGATCTTCAGAAACGGCGTGTCACACAGCATAACGATCGTAGGGTGGCGAGCATCAACCCCCTTGACTGCGATCCGATCCCCTTCATCCTCAACTACATTAACGGTATGTACTGGGTCGACATGAACACGTCTTGGATGGTGCTCGTCGACGGTCGTGACAGCTGGATGCTCGTGGAGGTCTACACCTAGTGATTGATCCCCCTTCCTTCGACTAACACTGCACTGCTTTGGCACTGCGGCCTAGAATACTCGGAATCTTACAGTAGCCAACATGATACCAAGTTTGATTTGCTCACGGTTGTAATCTGCCAAGTGCCCACAAGATCTGCAAATTATAAATACTTCAGGCTAATTGCATTCTTCAACCGCGGTCTCGCCTATCTGACAGGTCACTGCGGTAAGTGGATAAATCTGCACGTCCATCGCAGGATCATACATCCTCCATGGTTCTTTGATGCCATTGAACACAAGGGCTTCATTTACACCGTCGACTCCTTCTATGGCTGGACGTATTGCTGGCCTACTCCAGTCATCGCTACAAATGGCTGTTACAGCAGTATGTTGCTTTCCTATGATATCATGATGGCTTGCTTATATTACTGTCAACATTTGCTGAAAAAATATTCATGCTCATAACATGTTGTTCTTAAGATTGACTAAATCAAGAGCCCTTTTTTATTTGACTCCAACTTGATATGATGTTGTAGGTCGCCTGGTGTCCCTACCCATCCTAATCCCAAAACCTTTCAAAGAAAAGTTGCATGGCAGTTGCAGGTGGTTCCTGGCTCGATCAGATGACGGCGAAAGATTGATGATCGTTCGCATGTACCGGACGTGTTGTTTCGCGGAATACAATTACAGTCACTGCAAGGTGTTTGAGCAGGATCCCAGCTTCTCTGGGACTTCAAGAATTTTTGACTGGAGGCTGGTAAGTAGCCTTGGTACATGCTCTTTGTTTGTTGGACCGAAATATTCGATTAACCAGGAGATAACCGACGGCAAGGATCATGATGGTAGCGCGGTTTCATTCATCAGGCAAAACTGTGTGTACACAGCGTACCATGCGTCTCTGCATGCACCATACCCTGATATGTGCCGCCACGCTCTGCATCCCAAAGTAGGAGAGAGGGTCGCAAGTATCAGACTTTGACCTGCTGGCTGGAGTTCCCCCCGTCAGGCACCCATCTGGTTCAAGCCACCAGCCAATCTCCACAGCTTAATAAATAGTAACGTCTAACTGAGCCAGTTAGTTAGATGTGTACACTTGGTGTAGTAGAATCTTTATTTAGTTTGATGCATACACTTGTTCTTTTTTGGTAGCCCTTTTGTAATGATGGCTGGTGTTTGGTTTGGAAGAGAGAGCTGCGTCTTCACTCTTCTGGCCTGCTTATTGCTTCTGTTGCACCCCCAGCCCTGGTTGCTGCTGCTGCTGTTTTCAATGTACAATCAGTAGTATATTTCGTCTGTTGGTTGAATAAATGTGTTGTTAGAACGACAAACACAATGTCTTGGAAGTCGTTGCATGGTCCGATCCTTTAGTGCCCCGTACCGTACGTAGCGCATACTATTTTTCGTACGGAACACATTTTCCAATTGTTGATAACATGCAGCCCACTGATGAAGGCCCAATAGAGAAGCCCGTAATTAACTAGAAGGGAGGCTCTCACATGAATCCGGCCCAGGTACATGCTCATGGTCCCCTAAACATAAATAAATAAATAAAGCTAAATGCTCATGCACCAGTTCTTTGGGAAAATAGGTAGCCCAGTATTTCTTTTTGAAGAATACCCAAGCTAGGCCTATTTATTTTCTCCGAATTACTAGGCTGCAAATCTTTCAAGACGAGGAGGGATGCATTCCGGCCTGGCTTTAGAGTATGGTCAATGTCTGTTAAAAGTAATATCAAAAGGGGTTGAAAATTCCAAAAAAATTATGGCAAATGGGATATAAGTTTCTTTTTTTGTTTTTGTTCTTCACTGATATCTTATACGTATTTCATTGGATTTAACATGACATAGTACTAATTTATTTTTAAATTTGTTTTAGTATGGATATTAATTTTTGGATTAAGAATATTTCGTCCCCCAGCAAAATTTTGTGAATTTTCAAAATTTCCCATATATTTAGTTAATTTTTTGACCCTGGTACTGACCAGAAAATGGCCAGCAATTCTAAAAATGGAAAACGGGCTGCAATAAATTCCATATGAATTAGAAAATGAGTAAAAAATATAAAAATAATAGCAAATGGGCTGTACACGCCATAGATTTCGAGGCTAACTTGTTTACGCAAGGCTTTGTAAGTGAACACAGGATTCTAGCAGCAGTGACTATTGGATGTCCATCCAACAACCGACATGCTTCTTCAATCTCTGATCTTCCTGCTCCAGCCACCTAAACTAGCACTGGCTAGACTGCCTGCTCCCTCCTCTTGCGGCCCGCTGTGATGCCACGCAGGCTTTCCCGGCACACCCTACTCCCTCCGCTGGCCTGGCCGCACGCAATCAACTACCTCCCTATTACACGAAAAAATGATTCCTCCCACTAACATCTGGGGCGCACCGGTTGGGAGGCTGACCTGTGGGCCTACTAAGTTGACGCGTACGCAGGGCTTGTCAACTTAGTCAACAAACGATTCTAGCAGCAGTAACCGTTGGATTTGAATCGAACGGTCCTCCTGCTTCTTCAACCGCTTCTCTTCTTGCACCAGCCGCCCAAACCAGCGCCGGGGAGACCGCTTGCTCCTGCCTCCAGTGGCCGGGTGTGCTGCCGTTGAGGCCTCATCGCCCCCTACTACTCCCACCGCTAGCCAGGCCCTGCGGCGACGACAGCCTCACACCGCAGCCGAACAAGTGAACCCTCGTACTCCTCTCCACGTCGGCCCCTTCCTAGGCCTCGCCATCGTCCACCGCCTTGGTGCTCTCGGCACGGCGTGGTCAACGTGGTCAACGACATTCCATCGGAAGAGTACTATACGTGGAGAGGCTGACAGCTGGGTCCACGGCCACAACCTAGTTTTTTGTGATTTGCCAAGTAAGTCGTTTTGTCAGGCCTGTTCGGCTACAAATCTTTCAAGACGAGGAGGGCTTTCATTCGGCTGGCCGAGAAAATGGCCCATCAGTAATGAGAAATGGGATGTACATTTTTAAAACACATCAAACCAGCAATTAGTTTCAAATTTCTTTTTTCATTTTGAGATTTTAAATTACATTATTTTTATGCGTGGAGAATTTGTTGGATTTTATATGGATATACATTTATTTTATAATCAGTTTGAATGTGAGTCGAAATTTTCGGATTAAAAACAGTTCGGACCGCACCGAAATATGCAAAATTTCGTATAATTTTTTAAACGTGGCCACAATATGGGTTGTAATGCTAACAAAAAGAATATGGACTCCAAAAAAACCTTAATAATCAGCAAATGGGCTGTAAATTATTAGAAATAATGGCAGTTGGGTTGTATGCTGTTTTCCACAGATTTGAGGCTTTCCTAAGAAAAGGTTGACGCACAAGCAGTGACTGTTGGATGGCCATCCAACGGCCGTCGTGCTTCTTCAATCTCTGCTCTTCCTACTCCAGCCGCTCAAACAAGCGCTGGCAGGACTGCCTCCTCCCTCCTCCCCACGGCCGGCTCTGCTGTCGCGCAGGCCCTACCGCCCCATCATACTCCCATCGCTGGCCTAGCCATCCCTCTACTCACCCACACCTGCTGTTATTCTCCAGCGACGCAGACGAACCAGTAAACCCTCATATAGTCGTACTCCCCTCCGCGTGGAAACAACTGCCGAGTCTTCCCTGCCTCCGTGTCGTTCCCTTCCTAGGCCTCGCCTCGTCCCCCGCCCTGGTGCTCTTGGAGTGGTCTGGTCAACGTGGTCAATGACCGACATGCTACTGAAGTGTACTGTACGTGGAGAGGCCGACAACTGGGTCCACGGCCGCATGCAAGGAAATGCCTCCTTATTACGCGCAAAATAATGATTCCTCCACCTGACATCAGGGACCCACCGAAAGGGCCTCTGTATTTCGCGAAAAAACGTTACCGCCGCTGACAGCTCGGACCCACCAGCTATATCTTCAGACGCAAGGAAGTGCCTCCTTATTACGCAAAAAAAATGAATACTCCCCCTGTTAGCTGGGACCCAGTATAGTGGCAGGCTGACTTGTGGGCCTACTAAGTTGACGGGGACGGAGGGCTTTGTCAACTTAGTTAATATGCACGATTCGAGCTCCAGTGACCCTACGATGTCCATCCAATGGCCGTAGTGCTTCTTCAACCTCTGGTCTTCTTGCTCCAGCTGCCCAAACCAGCGCCGATCGTGCCTCGTGCTCCTGCCTCTCGTGGCCGGCTGCGATGCGGCGGAGGCCTCACCGCCCCCTACTACTCCCTTCGCTGGCCAGGCCATCCCTCTACTCACCCACACCCCCTGTTATTCTACGTCGATGGCAGCCTGACACCGCAGCGAACTAGTGAACCCTCGTACTCCTCTACGCGTGGGCATCCACTGTCGCATCTTCCCCGGCTCCGCCTCGTCCCCTTCCTAGGCCTCGCCGTCGTCCACCGCCCTGGTGCTCTCGGCGCGGCGTGGTCAACGTGGTCAAGGAACGGCTTCCATCGGACGTGGATTGTACGTGGAGAGGCTGACAGCTGGGTCCACAGCCACAGCAAGAAAGTGCCTCCTTATTACGTGCAAAATAATTATTCCTCCACCTGATAGCGGGGACCCACCGGACGGGCCACCGTATTTCGAGAAAAAAATGTTCCCCCCTGACTGCTGGGACCCACCAGCTACACCTTCGCACGCAAGGAAGTGCATCCGGAAAAAAACAAAATGATTCGCCCCCTAACTGCTGGGACCCACCAGCTACATCTTCGCACACAAGGAAGTTCCTGACAGTCGGGACCCACCTGGTCCAAGCGTACGTAGCGTTGTCATTCTGGTCGCGAACGTGTACGTACATACTGGTCGATGTAGAGGCGCACACGTGTCGTAGTAGAGGCGCGCACGTGTCGTAGTAGAGGCGTGCACGTGTCGTAGTAGAGGCGCGCACGTAGCATGTACACGTACGTATAGCGGCCAGGGTGCAAGAAAGAAAATACGGCCACCTATGTGTACATACGGGCGGGGTCTCGAACGCCTACTCGCGCATACGTACGGCCAGGGCTCGTGTACATGGCTGGGTCGGAACAGAGAAACAACGTCGTCCTCGTGTTCATGGGGAGGCAACGGAATGCGTCGTGTTCATGGGGAGGCAACGGAATGTGTCGTGTTCATCGGGAGGCAACAAAATGCGTCGTGTTCCTCGGGAGGTAACGGAACGTGTGGGAGCCAACCGGCTGGGTCGGAACAGAATGCGTGGTCGTGTTCATCGGGAGGGCTTGGACGGAACAGCCGATGGAAATGAGGCCTGGCGTACCACAGAACGGAGGAAACAGACCTCCTACGGTCGAAACAGGGGTCCTGTTGATCGGGAGGGGTGTGGCGTACCACAAAACGGAGGAAACGGACCTCCTACGGCCAAAACGGGGGTCCTGTTGATTAGGAGGGGTGTGGTGTACCGCAAAACGGACGAAACGAACCTCCTACGGTCGAAACGGGGGTCCTGTTCATCGGGAGGGGTGTGGCGTACCACAAAACGGGACTCCACGGGATACTGTTCATCTCCACCGTCGACCTCCTCCAGCCTCCACGGGCTCCTGTTCATCCAGCCTCCACCGCGCGCTACTCCACCGGCTACTGTTCAACCACCCCTCCACTATCTACTATTCATCCAGCCCTCCACACCACGGGTTCCTGTTCAACCACCCCTCCACCGTCTACTGTTCATCCAGCCCTCCAGCAGACCACGGGGTCCTGTTCATCCAGAGGCAACGCCCCCGCTCATTGTTCATCCAACCCCCCCACCCCCGCAACACTCACTGTTCATCCAATCGATCGGCTTCAGTTAGCAGCAGTAGTGAAGGAATCGCTCGATCGGGTTCAGTTAACATCCATCGATCGATCGATCGGGTTCAGTAAAGCATAGCCTGCAGTGCAATCGCTTGGGTTCAGTTAGAGCCCAATGCCTCGCTCGGGTTCAGTTACAGCCAATGCCTCGCACACATGCGCGTACGTGTACAAGAGAAACGCGCATCGCTCGGCCCCGGACCTCCCACCGTAACCGGGAACTCCCAGAAATTTTCCTCGCCCTCGCTTCTACCACGGTTTTTTCCGTCATGGACGGCCCAAAGAATGTCATGTAGCTGCGTCTCCGGCCCGCCTGGGACGAAAAGCCCATTTTCTATCATGACTTTTTGTCATATAAGTAGGAGCCCACCACATCTATGATGATACTGGGTTTTGTCACAATTATCGTCATAGAAGTGTCATATGTATGACAGAAAAAAATTTCATTGGGCCCAAAATGTCACGGATGTGTCTGTTTTTGTAGTGATAGGATTTTTATATGCAGTTCTATAGGCCCATAATGCATCATCAAGTTTCTTGGACCAATTCTTTCTAGATCTATTAACATTCTTTCGCAATATTAATTTGAGCTCTCTATTACTCAATTCTACTTGACCACTAGACTGAGGGTGATAAGGGGATGCAATTCTATGATTAACATCATACTTAGCAAGCATTTTACGGAAAGCACCATGAATAAAATGTGAACCACCATCAGTCATTAAATATCTAGGGACTCCAAATCTTAGAAAAATAACTTCTTTAAGCATTTTAATAGAAGTGTTATGATCAACACTACTAGTTGGAATAGCTTCTACCCACTTAGAAACATAATCAACAACAACTAAAATATGTGTATATCCATTTGAGGAAGGAAAGGGTCCCATATAGTCAAAGCCCCAAACATCAAATGGTTTAATAACAAGTGAATAATTCATAGGCATTTCTTGACGTCTACTAATATTACCAATTCTTTGACATTCATCACAAGATAATACAAACTTACGGGCATCCTTGAAGAGAGTAGGCCAATAAAAATCAGATTGCAATACCTTATGTGCAGTTCTATCTCCAGCATGTTGTCCTCCATAAGCTTCGGAGTGACACTTGCGTAGGATCTGTTCCTGTTCATGCTCAGGTACACAACATCTAATAACACCATCTACTCCTTTATAAAGATGTGGGTCATCCCAAAAGTAATTCCTCAAATCATAGAAGAACTTTTTCTTTTGCTGGTATGTGAAACTAGGTGGTATAAACTTAGCAACATTGGAGCAGTATGAGAAGCATTTATGACATTTAATTGCTCATTAGGAAAGCTATCATCAATAGGTAGTGGGTCATCAAGCACATTTTCTAGCCTAGACAAGTTGTCTGCAACGGGGTTCTCAGCTCCCTTTCTATCAACAATATGTAAGTCAAATTCTTGTAGCAAGAGAACCCATCTAATAAGTCTAGGTTTAGCATCTTTCTTTTCCATAAGATATTTAATAATAGCATGATCAGTGTGAATAGTTACTTTAGAATCAACAATATAAGGTCTAAACTTATCACAAGCAAATACAACTGCTAAGAATTCTTTTTCAGTAGTAGCATAATTTCTTTGAGCATTGTCTAGGGTTTTACTAGCATATTGAATAACATTTAATTTCTTATCAACTCTTTGTCCAAGAACAACACCTACAGCATAATTACTAGGATCACAACTAATTTCAAAGGGTAAATTCCAATCAGGTGGCTGAACAATAGGTGCAGAGATCAATGCTTTCTTAAGTATTTCAAATGCTTCTACACAATCATCATCAAAGACAAATGGTATGTCTTTTTGTAATCAATTAGTTAGAGGCCGATAAATTTTTGAGAAGTCCTTAATGAACCTCCTATAAAATCCGGCATGACCAAGGAAAATTCTTATATCTTTGATGTCTTTGGGACATGGCATCTTCTCAATAGCATTAACCTTGGCTTTATCAACCTCAATACCTTTTTCAGAAACTTTGTGCCCTAATACAATACCTTCATTAACCATAAAGTGGCACTTTTCCCAATTCAAGACAAGATTAGTTTCTTCACATCTCTGCAAAACTCAATCAAGGTTGCTCAAGTAATCATCAAAAGAAGATCCATAGACGGAGAAATCATCCATGAAAACCTCACAAATCTTTTCACAGAAGTCAGAGAATATAGCCATCATGCATATTTGAAAGGTAGCAGGTGCATTACATAAACCAAAAGGCATACATCTATAAGCAAAAGTACAAAAGGGCAAGTAAAAGTAGTCTTTGATTGATCTTTGGCTGACACAAGTATTTGAGAGAAACCAGAATAACCATCTAGGAAGCAAAAATGTGTATGTTTGGATAATCTTTCTAGCATTTGATTGATAAAAGGTAAGGGGTAATGATCCTTTTTAGTGGCCTTATTTAATTTGCGGAAATCAATTACCATCCTATAACCTGTAATAATTCTTTGAGGAATCAATTCATCTTTATCATTATGAACAACAGTAATACCTCCCTTCTTAGGGACACAATGGACATGACTTACCCACTGACTATCAGCAACGGGGTAAATTATACCTGCCTCAAGGATCTTTAGTATTTCTTTTCTTACCACTTCTTTCATTTTAGGATTCAGCCATCGTTGATGATCGCGAACTGGTTTAGCATCTTCTTCCAAATTAATTTTATGTTGACATAGAGTGGGACTAATGCCCTTAAGATCATCAAGAGTATACCCAAATAGCAGCACGATGCTTCTTTAGAGTTTTCAATAATCTCTCTTCCTCATGCTCTGAAAGGTTAGCACTAATAATAATAGGATATATCTTTTTCTCATCAAGATAAGCATATTTAAGAGTATCAGGCAATGGATTAAGATCAAGCACGGGATCACCCTTGGGTGGAGGAGGATCCCCTAGGATTTCAATAGGCAAATTGTGTTTCAGAATAGGTTCCTATTTAAAGAATACTTCATCTATTTCCCTTCTTTCATTCATAAACATGTCATTTTCATGGTCTAGCAAATATTGTTCTAAAGGATCATTAGGAGGTACGACAATAGAAGCAAGACCAATAATTTCATCCTTACTAGGTAATTCTTCTTCACGGTGTTGTCTACTAAATTTAGAGAAATTAATTCATGAGTCATATCATCTAAACCAATAGTAACAACATCCCTTTTGCAATCTATGGTAGCATTAACAGTGTTCAGGAAGGGTCTACCAAATATAATGGGACAAAAGCTATCTTGTGGGGAACCAAGAACAAGAAAATCAGGAGGATATTTAGTTTTCCCACACAAGACTTCAACATCTCTAACAATTCCCATTGGTGAAATAGTATCTCTATTGGCAAGTTTAATTGTGACATCAATATCTTCTATCTCAGCAGGTGCAATATCATGCATAATTTCTTTGTATATGGAATAAGGTATTGCACTAGCACTAGCACCCATATCACATAAGCCATGATAACAATGATCTCCTATTTTAACAGAAATAGGCATGCCTACCACAGTCTGTTTTTATCTTTAGCACAAGGTTTAGCAATTCTAGCAGTCTCATCAAGGAAATGAATAACATGTCGATCAATATTACCAGACAAGAGATATTTAACAATAGCAATATCAGGTTCAAATTTAATTTGCTCATGAGGTGTATAAGTTTTAATATTGCTTTTACGAACCACAGTTGAAGCTTTAGCATGGTCCTTTATCCTGACAGGGAAAGGTGGTTTCTCAACATAAGAAGTGGGAACAATTGGATCATTATAAGTGACAATCTTTTCTTTAACTTTAATAGGTGCAGCTACTCTTACTTCTATGGGAGGATGATATTTAAACCACTTCTCCTTAGGGAGATCAACACAAGTAGCAAAAGATTCACAGAAAGAAGCTACTATCTCAGAGTCAAGTCCATATTTAGTGCTAAATTTATGAAAAACATCGGTATCCATAAAAGATTTAACACAATCAAACCTAGGTGCCATACCTGACTCCTTACCTTTGTCGAGGTCCCAATCTTCAGAGTTGCGTTTAATTCTTTCCAATAAATCCCATTTGAATTCAATAGTCTTCATCGTAAAAGAGCCAGCACAAGAAGTATCAAGCATGGTGCGATTGCTATCAGAAAGCCGAGCAGAAAATTTTTGAATGATCATTTCTCTTGAGAGCTCATGATTGGGGCATGAATATAACATTGATTTAAGCCTCCCCCAAGCTTGAGCGATGCTTTCTCCTTCACGAGGCCAAAAATTATATATATAATTGCGATCACGATGAACAAGATGCATAGGATAAAACTTCTGATGAAATTCCAATTTCAATCGTTTGTAATTCTAAGACCCCATATCATCACATAGCCTATACCATGTCGATGCATCTCCCTTCAAAGATAAAGGGAAGACCTTCTTCTTAACAACATATCTGGGTAGACCTACAAGCTTAAATAATCCACAAACTTCATCCACATATATTAAATGCTCATCAGGATGCTTTGTTCCATCTCCTAAAAAAGGATTAGCTAGCAGTTTCTCTATCATACCTGAAAGAATTTCAAAGCAGACATTTTCATTTTCAGTAAGTTCAGTAGGTTGAGGAGCAACTCTTTGCTCTACTTGTCTGGGTGAAGATACCCCGAACAAGCCCCCTCAGAGGAGGATTACTTTCCATAGTAACAAGTGACAGTAAATTTCAGCACACTACATAAATTTTTCCTTGCCAAATTCCACCTACCAAAGGCGCTTCACTCCTCGGGAACGGCACCAGAAAAGAGTCTTGATGACCCACAAGTATAGGGGATCTATCGTAATCCTTTCGATAAGTAAGAGTGTCGAACCCAACGAGGAGCAGAAGGAAATGATAAGCGGTTTCCAGCAAGATATTCTCTACAAGTACTAAAATAAGTGGTAACGGATAGTTTTGTGATAGGATAATTTGTAACAAGCAACAGGTAAAAAAAGTAAAAAAAAAGTGCAGCAAGGTGGCCCAATCCTTTTTGGAACAAAGGACAAGCCTGGACAAACTCTTACATAAAGAAAAGCGCTCCCGAGGACACATGGAAATATCGTCAAGCTTGTTTTCATCATGCTCATATGATTCACGTTCGGTACTTGATAATTTGGTATGTGGGTGGACCGGTGCTTGGGTACTGTCCTTACTTGGACAAGCATCCCACTTATGATTAACCTCTATTGCAAGCATCCGCAACTACAACAAAAGTATTAAGGTAAACCTAACCATAGCATGAAACATATGGATCCAAATCAGCCCCTTACGAAGCAATGCATAAACTAGGGTTTAATCTTCTGTCACTCTAGCAACCCATCATCTACTTATTACTTCCCAATGCCTTCCTCTAGGCCCAAATAATGGTGAAGTGTCATGTAGTCGACGTTCACATGACACCACTAGAGGGATGACAACATACATCTCATCAAAATATCGAATGAATACCAAATTCACATGACTACTAATAGCAAGAGTTCTCCCATGTCCTCAGGAACAAACGTAACTACTCACAAAGCATAAACATGTTCATAATCAGAGGGGTATTAATATGCATATAGGATCTGAACATATGATCTTCCACCAAATAAACCAACTAGCATCAACTACAAGGAGTAATTAACACTACTAGCAACCTACTAGTACCAATCCCGGACTTGGAGACAAGAATTGGATACAAGAGATGAAGTAGGGTTTTGAGAGGAGATGGTGCTGATGAATATGTTGATGGATATTGCCCTCTCCCGATGAGAGGAGTGTTGGTGATGACGATGTCGATGATTTCCCCCTCCGGGAGGGAAGTTTGCCCGGCAGAACAGCTCCGCCAGAGCCCTAGATTGGTTCTGCCAAGGTTCCGCCTCGTGGCGGCAGAGTTTCGTCCGAGAAGATGGCTTATGATTTTTTTCCCATCGAAAGACTTCATATAGTAGAAGATGGCTAATGCCATGTAATTCCTTTACTCTATCACTATGTGTTAGCGATAGTTGTAGAAGAGTAGTTGGCGAGACAACCACGACACTACGATGGAGGTCAAGGAGTCGAGCTGGTGACGATGGAGATCATGAAGATGCTTTGGAGATGGAGATCAAAAGCACAAGATTATGATGGCCATATCATGTCAATATTTTGATTGCATGTGATGTTTATATTTTATGCATCTTATTTTGCTTAGTACGGTGATAGCATTATAAGATGATCCCTTAACAAAATTTCATGGTATAAGTGTTCTCCCCGGGTATGCACCGTTGCGATAGTTCATCGTGTAGAGACACCACGTGATGATCGGGTGTGATAGACTCTACATTCACATACAATGGGTGCAAGACAGTTTTTCACATGCGGAATACTTGGGGTAAACTTGACGAGCTTGGCATGTACAGACATGGCCTCAGAACACTAGAGACCGAAAGGTCGAACATGAATCATATAGTAGATATGATCAACATAGAGATGTTCACCATTGATGACTACTCCATCTCACGTGATGATCATACATGGTTTAGTTGATTTGGATCACGTATCATTTAGATGACTTGAGGGATGTCTATCTAAGTGGGAGTTCTTAAGTAATTTGATTAATTGAACTTTAATTTAGCATAAACTTAGTCCTGATAGTATTTGCAAATTATGTTGTAGATCAATAGATCATGTTGTAGCTCCCCTAATTTTTTATATGTTCCTAGATAAAACTAAGTTGAAAGATGATAGTAGCAATGATGCGGACTGGGTCCGTGATCTGAGGATTATCCTTATTGCTGCACAGAAGAATTATGTCCCTGATGCGCTGCTGGGTGACAGACCTATTGTAGGAGCAGATGCAGACGTTATGAACGTTTGGCAAGCTTGATATGATGACTACTTAATAGTTTAGTGTGCCATGCTTTACGGCTTAGAACTGAGACTTCAAAAATGTTTTGAACACCAAGGAGCATATGAGATATTCCAAGAGATGAAATTGGTATTCCAGACTCATGCCCGTGTCGAGAGGTATAAGACCTCTGACAAGTACTTTGCCTACAAGATGGAGGAGAATAGCTCAGCTAGTGAGCTTGTGTTCAGAATGTTTGGGCACTACAATCGCTTGAATCAAGTGGGAGTTAATCTTTCAGATAAGATAGTGATTGATAGAGTTCTGTAGTCACTATCACCAAGTTACTAGAACTTCCTGATGAACTATAATATGCAAGGGATGACGAAAACGATTCCCGAGCTCTTCGCGATGCTAAAATCAGCGATGGCAGAGCATCAAGTGTTGATGGTTAACAAGACCAGTAGTTTCAAGAAAAAGGGCAAAGGAAAAAACGGAACTTCAAGAAGAATGACAAGCAAGTTTTCACTCCCGGGAAGAAGCCCAAAGATGGACCCAAGCCTGAAACTGAGTGATTCTACTGTAAAGGGAATGGTCACTGGAAGCGGAACTGCCCAGATACTTGGAGGATAAGAAGGATGGCAAAGCGAACAAAAGGTATATTTGATATACATGTTATTGATGTGTACTTTACTAGTGTTTATAGAAACCCCTCAATATTTGATATTGGTTCAGTTGCTAAGATTAGTAACTCGAAACAAGAGTTGCAAAATAAACATAGACTAGTTAGGGACGAGGTGACGATGTGTGTTGGAAGTAATTCCAAGGTTGATACGATCACCATCGCACACTCCCTCTACCTTCGGGATTAGTGTTGAACCTAAATAAATGTTATTTGGTGTTTTGCGTTGAGCATGAATATGATTAGATCATGTTTAAATGCAATACGGTTATTCATTTAAGTTAGAGAATAATTGTTGTTCTATTTATATGAATAAAACCTTCTATGGTCATACACCCAATGTGAATGGTTTATTGAATCTCGACCATTGTGATACACATATTCACAATATTGATGCCAAAAGATGCAAAGTTGATAATGATAGTGCAACATACTTGTGGCACTGCTATTTAGGTCATATTGGTGTAAAGCGCATGAAGAAACTCCATACAGATGGGCTTTTGGAATCACTCGATTATGAATCATTTCATACTTGCAAACCATGCCTCATGGGCAAGATTACTAAAACTCCGTTCTCCGGAACAATGGAGCGAGCTACTGACTTATGGGAAATAATACATACCGATGTATGCGATCCAATGAGTGTTGAGGCTCACGGCGGGTATTGTTATTTTCTGACCTTCACGGCTGATTTGAGCAGATATGGGTATATCTACTTAATGAAACACAAGTCTGAATCATTTGAAAAGTTCAAAGAATTTCAGAGTGAAGTGGAGAATCATCGTAACGAGAAAAGAAAGTTTGTACGATCTGATCGCGGAGGCGAATATTTGAGTTACGAGTTTGTCCTTCATTTAAAACAATGTGGAATATTTTCACAACTCACGCCACCTGGAACACCACAGCGTAATGGTGTTTCCGAACGTCGTAACTGCACTTTATTAGATATGGTGCGAGCTATGATGTCTCTTACCGATTTACCACTATCATTTTGGGGTTATGCATTAGAGACAACTGCATTCACGTTAAATAGGGCACTGTCTAAATCCTTTGAGATGACACCATATGAACTATGGTTTGGCAAGAAACCTATGCTATCGTTTCTTAAAGTTTGGGGTTGAAACACTTATGTCAAAAGGCTTCAGCCTGATAAGCTCGAACCCAAATCAGAGAAGTGCATCTTCATAGGATACCCTAAGGAAACAATTGGGCACACCTTATACCACAAATCCAAAGGAAAGATATTTGTTGCCAAGAATGGAAACTTTCTAGAGAAGGAGTTTCTCTTGAAAGAAGTGAGTGGAAGGAAAGTAGAAGTTGATGAGGTAATTGTACCTTCTCTCAAATTGGAAGGTAGCTCATCACCAGAAAACCGTTCACGTGATGCCTACACCAACTAGAGAGGAAGCTAATGATAATGATCATGAAACTTCAGATCAAGTCACTACTGAACCTCGTAGGTCAACCAGAGCATGTTCCGCACCAGAGTGGTATGGTAATCCTGTTCTGGAAGTCATGTTACTAGACCATGACGAACCTATGAATTATGAAGAAGTGATGATGAGCCCAAATTCCAATGAATGGTTTTAGGCCATGAATTCTAAGATCGGATCCATGTATGAGAACAAAGTGTGGACTTTGGTTGACTTGCCTGATGATCGGCGAGCCATAGAGAATAAATGGATCTTCAAGAAGAAGACTGGCTTTGATGGTAATGTTACTGTCTATAAAGCTTGACTTGTCGTGAAAGGTTTTTGACAAGTTCAAGGAGTTGACTATGATGAGACCTTCTCACCCGTAGCGATGCTTAAGTCTATCCAAATCATGTTAGCAATTGCCGCATTTTATGATTATGAAATGTGGCAAATGGACGTCAAAACTGCATCCCTTAATGGATTTCTTAAAGAAGAGTTGTATATGATGCAACCAGAAGGTTTTGTCTTTCCTAAAGGTGCTAACAAAGTGTGCAAGCTCCAGCGATTCATCTATGGACTGGTGCAAGCATCTCGGAGTTGGAACATACGCTTTGATGAGGTGATCAAAGCATATGGTTTTATACAGACTTTTGGAGAAGCCTGTATTTACAAGAAAGTGAGAGGGAGCTCTGTAGCATTTCTAATATTATATGTGGATGACATATTGTTGATTGGAAATGATGTAGAATTTCCGGATAGCATAAAAGGATACTTGAATAAGAGTTTTTCAATGAAAGACCTCGATGAAGCTACTTATATATTGGGCATCAAGATCTATAGGGATAGATCGAGACGCTTAATAGGACTTTCACAAATCACATACCTGATGACCCACAAGTGTAGGGGATCTATCGTAGCCTTTTCGATAAGTAAAACTATCAAACCCAACGAGGAGCATAAGGAAATGATAAATGGTTTTCAGCACGGTATTCTCTGCAAGCACTAAAATTATCGGTAACAGATAGTTTTGTGATAAGGTAATTTGTAACAAGTAACAAATAGCAAAAGTAAATAATGTGCAGCAAGGCGGCCCAATCCTTTTTGTAGCAAAGGACAAGCCTGGACAAACTCTTATATAAAGGAAAGCGCTCCCAAGGACACATGGGAATTATCGTCAAGCTAGTGTTCATCACGCTCATATGATTCGCGTTCGGTACTTTGATAATTTGATATGTGGGTGGAATTGGTGCTTGGGTACTGTCCTTCCTTGGACAAGCATCACACTTATGATTAACCCCTATTGCAAGCATCTGCAACTACAACAGAAGTATTAAGGTAAACCTAAGCATAGCATGAAACATATGGATCCAAATCAGCCCCTTATGAAACAACGTATAAAGTAGGGTTTAAGCTTCTGTCACTCTAGGAACCCATCATCTACTTATTACTTCCCAATGCCTTCCTCTAGGCCCAATCAACGGTGAAGTGTCATGTAGTCAACATTCACATGACACCACTAGAGGAAAGACAACATACATCTCATCAAAATATGGAACAAATACCAAATTCACATGACTACTTATAGAAAGAGTTCTCCCATGTCATCAGCAACAAATGGAACTACTCACAAATCATATTCATGTTCATAATCAGAGGGGTATTAATATGCATAAAGGATCTGAACATATGATCTTCCACTAAGTAAACCAACTAGCATCAACTACAAGGAGTAATCAACACTACTAGCAACCCACAGGTACCAATCTGAGGTTTGGATACAAAGATTGGATACAAGAGATGAACTAGGGTTTGAGATGAGATGGTGCTGGTGAACATGTTGATGGAGATTGACCCCCTCCCGATGAGAGGATCGATGGTGATGATTTCCCCCTCCCAGATGGAAGTTTCCCCGGCAGAACAGCTCCGCCGGAGCCCTAGATTGGTTCCGCCAAGGTTCTGCCTCGTGGCGGCGGATTTTCATCTCGTGAGCTTGCATATGATTTTTTCCTCGACGAAAGACTCCATATAGCCAAAGACGGGCATAGAGGGCTGCCAGGGGGCCCACGAGGCAGGGGGTGATACGTCTCCAACATATCTATAATTTATGAAGTAATTCATGCTATTATATTATCAACCTTGGATGTTTTATATGCATTTATATGCTATTTTATATGGTTTTTGGGACTAACCTATTAACCTATAGCCCAGTGCCAGTTTCTGTTTTTTTCCTTGTTTTTGAGTTTTACAGAAAAGGAATATCAAACGGAGTTCAGTTGATGTGCCAATTTTTGATAATTTTTCATGGACCAAAAGAAGACCCCATAGTAAAAGAGTTGGGCCAGAAAAGTCCCGGGTTGTCCACGAGGGTGGGGGCGCGCCCACCCCCCTAGGCATGGGCCCCTGCCTCGTCGACGCCTCGGGCACCTCCTTGACATGAGACAGACGCCAAAAATTCCTATAAATACAGAAACCTCAAAAAATTAACCCAGATCGGGAGTTCCGCTGCCAGAAGCCTCCGTAGCCACCGAAAACCAATCTAGGCCCTCTCGGGCACCCTGCCGGAGGGGGCCATCATCACCGGAGGGCATGGAGGAGGATCCCGGAGGGGCCATCATCACCATGAAGGCCAAGGACCAGAGGGAGAACCTCTCCCCATCTAGGGGGGAGGCCATGGAGGAGGAAGCACAAGGGGGAGAACCTCTCCTCCTCTCTTTCGGTGACACCGTAGTGCCATCGGGAGGGAAATCATCGCCGCGATGATCGTCTTCATCAACATCACCATCATCATCATCACCCTCATCTTTTTTACGCGGTCCACTCTCACACATCCCGCTGTAATCCCTACTTGAACATGGTGCTTTATGCCACATATTATGATCCAATGATGTGTTGCCATCCAAATGTTTTGAGTAGATATCTTTTGTCTTTGGGTTGATTTATGATCTAGATTGGTATGAGTTGTATGTTTTCCTTTGATGCTGTCCTATGGTGCCCTTCGTGTCGTGCAAGCGTGAGGGGTCCCAGCTGTAGGGTGTTGAAATACGTTCATGATTCGCTTATAGTGGGTTGGTGAGTGACTGAAACACAAACCCGAGTAAGGGGGTTGTTGTGTATGGGAATAAAGAGGACTCGATGCTTTAATCCTATGGTTTGGTTTTACCTTAATGATCTTTAGTAGTTGCGGATGCTTGCTAGAGTTCCAATCATAAGTGCATATGATCCAAGTAGATAAAGTATGTTAGCTTATGCCTCTCCCTCATATGAAACTGCAATAGTGATTACCGGTCTTATTAACGATTGCCTAGGACAATTCTGCACACTGATACGTCTCCAACGTATCTATAATTTTTGATAACTCCATGCTATATTATCTACTGTTTTGGACATTATTAGGCTTTATTATCCACTTTTATATTATTTTTGGGACTAACCTACTAACCGGAGGCCCAGCCCAGAATTGCTGTTTTTTTGCCTGTTTTAGGGTTTCGAAGAAAAGGAATATCAAACGGAGTCCAAATGGAATGAAACCTTCGGGAACGTGATTTTCTCACCGAATACAACTCAGGAGAGTTGGAACCTACGTCAAGGCACGTAACAGGAGGCCACGAGGTTGGGGCGTGCCCTACCCTACCAGGCGCGCCCCCACCCTTGTGGGCCCACTGTTGCTCCACCGACGTACTTCTTCCTCCTATATATACCCATGTACCCCGAACCGATCAGATACGGAGCCAAAAACCTAAATCCACCACCGCAACTTTCTGTATCCACGAGATCCCATCTTGGGGCCTGTTCCGGAGCTCCGCCGGAGAGGGCATCGATCACGGAGGGCTTCTACATCATCATCCAAGCCCTTCCGATGAAGTGTGAGTAGTTTACTTCAGACCTACGGGTCCATAGTTAGTAGCTAGATGGCTTCTTCTCTCTATTTGGATCTCAATACAATGTTCTCCCCCTCTCTCGTGGAGATCTATTCGATGTAATCTTCTTTTTGCGGTGTGTTTGTTGAGACCGATGAATTGTGTGTTTATGATCAAGTCTATCTATGAATAATATTTGAATCTTCTCTGAATTCTTTTATGTATGATTGGTTATCTTTGCAAGTCTCTTCGAATTATCAGTTTGGTTTGGCCTACTAGATTGGTTGTTCTTGCCATGGGAGAAGTGCTTAGCTTTGGGTTTGATCTTGCAGTGTCCTTTCCCAGTGACAGAAGGGGCAGCAAGGCACGTATTGTATCGTTGCCATCGAGGATAACAAGATGTTTTTTTTTTATCATATTGCATGAAACTATCCCTCTACATCATGTCATCTTGCTTAAGGCGTTACTCCGTTTTAACTTAATACTCTAGATGCATGCTGGATAGCGGTCGATGAGTGGAGTAATAGTAGTAGATGCAGGCAGGAGTCGGTCTACTTGTCTCGGACATGATGCCTATATACATGATCATACCTAGATATTCTCATAACTATGCTCAATTCTGTCAATTGCTCAACAATAATTTGTTCACCCACCGTAGAATACTTATGCTCTTGAGAGAAGCCACTAGTGAAACCTATGGCCCCCGGGTCTCTTTCTCATCATATCAATCTCCATCACTTTATTATTGCTTTGCTTTTACTTTATTTTTACTTTTTACTTTGCATCTCTATACCAAAAATATTATTTATCATCTCTATCAGATCTCACTTTCGTAAGTGACCGTGAAGGGATTGACAACCCCTAAGCGCGTTGGTTGCCTTGAGCTATTGTTTTTGTGTAGGTACGAGGGACTCGTGCATAGCCTCCTACTGGATTTATACCTTGGTTCTCAAAAACTGAGGGAAATACTTACGCTACTTTGTTGCATCATCCTCTCCTCTTCGGGGAAATCCAACGCAGTGCTCAAGAGGTAGCAAGAAGAATCTTGGGGATTATGGATTATGGAACAAGGAGTGGCAAAAGCCTAAGCTTTGGGATGCCCATGGCACCCCCAAGATAATCTAAGGACACCTAAAAGCCAAATCTTGGGGATGCCCCGGAAGGCATCCCCTCTTTCGTCTACTTCTATCGGTAACTTTACTTGGAGCTATATTTTTATTCACCACATGATATGTGTTTTGCTTGGAGCATCTTTTACAATTTGAGTCTTTGCTTGTTAGTCTACAACAATCATCCTTGTTGTACACACCTTTTGAGAGAGCCATACATAATTTGGAATTTGATAGAATACTCTATGTGCTTCACTTATATCTTTTGAGTTATATAATTTTGCTCTAGTGCTTCACTTATATCTTTTAGAGCATGGTGGTGGATTTGTTTTATAGAAACTATTGATCTCTCATGCTTCACTTAGATTATTTTGAGAGTCTTAATAGCATGGTAATTTTCTTAATAATAAATATGCTTGGTATTCAAGATTTGTAAAACTTTCTTTTGAGTGCATTGAATACTAAGAAAAAAATTGATGCTTGATAATTGTTTTGAGATATGAGGATGGTGATATTAGAGTCATGCTAGTTGAGTAGTTGTGAATTTGAGAAATTCTTGTGTTGAAGTTTGTGATTCCCGTAGCATGCACGTATGGTGAACCGTTATGTGATGAAGTCGGAGCATGATTTATTTTTTGATTGTCTTCCTTATGAGTGGCGGTCGGGGACGAGCGATGGTCTTTTCCTACCAATCTATCCCCCTAGGAGCATGCGCGTAATACTTTTCTTTGATAACTTCTAGATTTTTGCAATAAGTATATGAGTTCTTTATGACTAATGTTGAGTCCATGTATTATACGCACTTTCCTTCCTTCCACCATTGCTAGCCTCTCTAATACCGCGCACTTTTTGCCGGTATCATACACCCACCAAATACCTTCCTCAAAACAGCCACCATACCTACCTATCATGGCATTTCCATAGCCATTCCGAGATATATTGCCATGCAACTTTCCACCGGTCCGTTCATTATGACACACTCCATCATTGTCATATTGCTAGCATGATCATGTAGTTGACATCATATTTGTGGCAAAGCCACTGTTCATAATTCTTTCATACATGTCACTCTTGATTCATTGCATATCCCAGTACACCGCCGGAGGCATTCATATAGAGCCATATTTTGTTCTAAGTATTGAGTTGTAATTGTTGAGTTGTAAGAAAAAAGAAGTGTGATGATCATCATTTTTAGAGCATTGTCCCAAGTGAGGAAAGGATGATGGAGACTATGATTCCCCCACAAGTCGGGATGAGACTCCGGACGAAAAATAAAAAAAAGAGGCCATAAAAAAAGAGAGAAGGCCCAAAAAAATGAGAGAAAAAGAGAGAAGGGACAATGTTACTATCCTTTTACCACACTTGTGCTTCAAAGTAGCACCATGATCTTCATTGTACAGAGTACCTCATTATGTCACTTTCATATACTAGTGGGAATTTTTCATTATAGAACTTGCCTTGTATATTCCAATGATGGGCTTCCTCAAAATGCCCTAGGTCTTCGTGAGCAAGCGAGTTGGATGCACACCCACTTAGTTTCTTTTGTTGAGCTTTCATATACTTATAGCTCTAGTGCATCCGTTGCATGGCAATCCCTACTCACTCACATTGATATCTATTGGTGGGCATCTCCATAGCTCGCTGATACGCCTAGTTGATGTGAGACTATCTTCCCCTCTTTTTGTCTTCTCCACAACCACCATTCTATTCCACATATAGTGCTATATCCATGGCTCACGCTCATGTATTGCGTGAAGATCGAAAAAGTTTTGAAAATGTCAAAAGTATGATACAATTCCTTGGCTTGTCATCAGGGTTGTGCATGATTTAAATACTTTGTGTGGTGAAGATAGAGCATAGCCAGACTATATGATTTTGTAGGGATAGCTTTCTTTGGCCATGTTATTTTGAGAAGACATAATTGCTTTGTTAGTATGCTTGAAGTATTATTATTTTTATGTCAAAATGAACTTTTGTTTTGAATCTTTTTGAATCTAAATATTCATATCACAATTAAGAAGATTTACATTGAAATTATGCCAAGTAGCACTCCGCATCAAAAATTCGGTTTTTATCATTTACCTCCTCGAGGACGAGCAGGAATTAAGCTTGGGGATGCTTGATACGTCTCCAACGTATCTATAATTTTTGATTGCTCCATGCTATATTATCTACTGTTTTGGACATTATTGGGCTTTATTATCCACTTTTATATTATTTTTGGGACTAACCAACTAACCGGAGGCCCAGCCCAGAATTGCTGTTTTTTTTGCCTATTTTAGGGTTTCGAAGAAAAGGAATATCAAACGGAGTCCAAATGGAATGAAACCTTCGGGAACGTGATTTTCTCACCGAATACAACTCAGGAGACTTGGACCCTACGTCAAGGCACGTAACAGGAGGCCATGAGGTAGGGGGGCGCGCCCTACCTTACCAGGCGCGCCCCCACCCTTGTGGGCCCCCTGTTATTCCACCAACGTACTTCCTCCTCCTATATATACCCACGTACCCCCAAACGATCAGATACAGAGCCAAAAACCTAATTCCACCGCCGCAACTTTCTATATGCATGAGATCCCATCTTGGGGCCTGTTTCGGAGCTCCGCCGGAGGGGGCATCGATCACGGAGGGCTTCTACGTCATCATCCAATCCCTTCCGATGAAGTGTGAGTAGTTTACTTCAGACCTGCGGGGCCATAGTTAGTAGCTAGATGGATTCTTCTCTCTTTTTGGATCTCAATACAATGTTCCCCCCCTCTCTCGTGGAGTTCTATTCGATGTAATCTTCTTTTTGTGGTGTGTTTGTTGAGACCGATGAATTGTGGGTTTACGATCAAGTCTATCTATGAATAGTATTTGAATCTTCTCTAAATTCTTTTATGTATGATTGGTTATCTTTGCAAGTCTCTTCGAATGATCAGTTTGGTTTGACCTACTAGATTGGTTGTTCTTGCCATGGGACAAGTGCTTAGCTTTGGGTTCGATCTTGCAGTGTCCTTTCCCAGTGACAGAAGGGGCAGCAAGGCATGTATTGTATCATTGCCATCGAGGATAACAAGATGGGGTTTTTATCATATTGCATGGAACTATCCCTCTACATCATGTCTTCTTGCTTAAGGCGTTACTCTGTTTTTAACTTAATACTCTAGATGCATGCTGGATAGCGGTCGACGAGTGGAGTAATAGTAGTAGATGTAGGCTGGAGTCGGTCTACTTGTCTCGGACGTGATGCCTATATACATGATCATACCTAGATATTCTCATAACTATGCTCAATTTTGTCAATTGCTCAATAGTAATTTGTTCACCCACCGTAGAATACTTATGCTCTTGAGAGAAGCCACTAGTGAAACCTATGGCCCCCGGGTCTCTTTCTCATCATATCAATCTCCATCACTTTATTATTGCTTTGCTTTTACTTTTCTTTTACTTTTTACTTTACATCTCTATACCAAAAATACCAAAAATATTATTTATCATCTCTATCAGATCTCACTTTCGTAAGTGACCGTGAAGGGATTGACAACCCCTAAGCGTGTTGGTTGCGTTGAGCTATTGTTTTTGTGTAGGTACGAGGGACTCGTGCGTAGCCTCCTACTGGATTGATACCTCGGTTCTCAAAAACTGAGGGGAATACTTACGCTACTTTGCTGCATCATCCTCTCCTCTTCGGAGAAATCCAACGCAGTGCTCAAGAGGTAGCACACACCGATCCACCATTATTCCACACTTGCTATTTATAATATTTAGTAATATATTCTAACTTCATGATAACATCACCTACTTTTATATTTTAGCTCTTCGATATCATACAAATTTATCCTCTTCATACCCACAACCTAGTTTTATTTCTCGTTGCTAGTTGGAAGCAAACGTTCGGTGTACGTAGAGTCGTATCAGTGGCAGATAGGGCTTGAGAGAATATTGATCTTACCTTAAGCTCCTTGGGGGTTCGACACTCCATACTTATCACTTCCACCTTTGGAAATTGCTACGATGATTCCTTGCACTTGGGGATTATCAAGCTCTTTTCTGGCGCCGTTGCCGGGGAGCAATAGTGTGGGGTTAATATTCTCGTGTGTGCTTGTTTGCTTTCTTCACTAAGTACATTTTGTTTTTCCTTTTTGTTTCTGTTTAGTTGTGGGTGAAACATACATTTTTAAAAAAATAATGAAAATACCAAAAAAAATACTTGCCTCTCATGCCTAAAAAGTTTTTCAAAAAGAGAAGTGATTGGAAAGTTATGCATTGAAGAAGTGAGGGTCGACCTTGAGCACTCGTGTTCATGCTCACGGAAACAATGTAGAATTTTTCATGGAAGTTTCTCTGTAAATAATTATCCCCTTATATATATCCATTGTATTATAAAAATAATGTGCCAAACTTTGGTTTTAGGCTGATTAGATTGCTTGTTTACTATGTGCAGAACAAAAACAGAAACTTTGGCTGTAGCGCGTGATTTTACATTTTTTACTGGAAAGTCAAATGGGTCTGAAACTTTTTGCACATTACTTCTGTATAAATTTTTCAAATTTTCAAATTTATTTAATAATTATTGGAGATACATAATTTTACTAAACCTTCATATTACTACAGACTGTCCTGTTTTAGACAGATTCTGTTTTTCGTGTGTTGTTTGCTTATTTTGATGAATCTATGGGTAGTATCGGGGGGTATGAAGCATGGTGAAGTTGGAATACAGTAGATATAGTTCTAATATGAAATTGGAATGAGTTTTCAACAGTACCTAAAGGTAGTGATTTGCTTTATTATACTAACGGATCTCACAAAGTTTTTGTTAAGTTTTTTGTGGATGAAGTGTTCGAAGAACAAGGAGTTACCGATGTGAGAAGAATAAACAGAGGCAAGAGCTCAATCTTGGGGATTCCCAAGGCACCCCAAGTAAATATTCTAAGGATACTCAAGCATCTAAGCTTGGGGATGCCCCGGTTGGCATCCCATCTTTCTTGTTCAACAATTATCGGTATACCTCGGTTTTTGTTTTGTTCACATGATTTGTGTCCTTTATTTTTTTGTTCTTCCTTTATGAACCATGCTAGTATGAGATAGCCCTTCATTGATTTATAGAATGCTTCATGTGCTTCACTTATATCTTTTAAGTATGGTCTTATAGAATTGCTCTTTGTGCTTCACTTAAATCTTTTGAGTATGGTTTTATAGAATGCTTCGTGTGCTTCACTTATACATTTTGAGCTTGGACATTGGTTAGTTTATATTAATTGTATAAATCTCCATGAAGTTCACTTATAAATTTTGGATTATGAATAATACTATCATCTAAAGCGGGTTTGGAAGAGTGTCAACTCTAGGAACTAGTGATCCCGCTATTCCGAATGAGAAGAATTTTGCTTATGTGGAGAGTAGAAAATTTTCTATGCTTGTAGATCATGAAAGGAATGCTTTATGTTATGGTTATATTGTTGAAATCATTCATGATGCTACTGAAAATTGTTATGAGGGGGGGGGATACATGCTTGTAGGAGTGCAATAACATCAAGTTTTTCTCTCGATGTGCTTAAAGTTTTGAAGTTATACTTGTTTTTCCTTCCTATGCTAGTTGATTCTTGTTCCCATAAATTGTGTGATCACAAAATCCCTAGGCATAGGAAGTGGGTTAGGTTTAAATCTGCTAGTCATATTCTTCATGATGCTCTCTTTATGTTCAAGTCTTATCTTTCATGTGAGCATCATTGAAATCATCATGCCTAGCTAAAAGGCATTAAAGAAAAGCGCTTGTTGGGAGACAACCCAATATTTACCCTTACTGTTTTTGTGTGTTTACATGATTAAGATACTGTAGTAATAATGTTTTATAGATTTTGTTTCAATAAAGTGCCAAGTAAGACCTTTGGGAAGACTTGGGTGAAAGTTAATGTGATCTTGCTGTAAAAAACATAAACTTTGTGCTCACGAGATTAGCTGCCATTTTATACAGAAGAGTGCTTTGGTGCTGATTCTTTTTGCAGAAGATTAATAGACAAATTACTCACGTCCACAAATTTATGTCATAATTGTTTGATTAGCAGAAGTATGGTTAGTGTTCAGATCATTACAGACTGTTCTGTTTCTGACAGATTCTGTTTTCATTGCATAGTTTGCTTGTTTTCTACTTTCTATGACTTATACTCCTCAATATAAATTATAGAAATGATATGGTACAGTAGGCATTGTGTGAGAACAATTATGAACCTTGTGTTTGACAGTACCAAATTGAATGGTTTACTCTTTATCATACTAACCTATCTCACGAAGTTCCGTTAAGTTTTGTGTGATTGAAGTTTTCAAGCTTTGGGTGAGATATCAATATGAGGAGAATAAGGAGTAGAAAGACCCTAAGCATGGGGATGCCCGAGGCACCCCAAGGTAATATTCAAGGAAGACTCAAGCGCCTAAGCTTGGGGATGCTCCGGACGGCATCCCCTCTTTCGTCTTCAAAACTATCGGTATACCTTACTCGGAGCTATATTTTTATTCGTCACATGATATGTGTTTTGCTTGGAGCGTATTTTCAATTTTTCTTTATGTTTGAATAAAATCATTGGATCTGAATTATTAAATGAAAAAGAATTGTCCCATGGCTAGTTAATTATGTGACTACTCAGTGTCCTTCACTATTATCTTTTGGAGTAGTTTGTCATTTACTCACGTGCTTCACGTATATCCTATGAGTAAATGGTTGAATAACTGAATATCATAAATCTGCATTTATATATGTTTCATATGCTTATACCATGGGGAGTAATGACTTCACATAGAATAAGTATAGGTAGTAAACTTATTGAAAGTTAGCAAACGTAGAATTGGTCACTTGAACAATTCATGAAAGAATATTGAAGGAAGAGAGATTTCAAATATAAATATACTATCTTGGACATCTTTCGTAATTGTGAGCACTCATTAAAATATGACATGCTAAAAGGTTGATGTCGGACAAGGAAGACAACGTAATGGGTTATGTTTTCTTATATCCGAAATAAAGTATATTGTCTTGGATCATCCAACATGTTGAGCTTGCTTTTCCCCCTCATGCTATCCAAATTCTTTGCACCAAGTAGAGATACTACTTGTGCTTCCAAACATTCCTTAAACCAGTTTTGCCATGAGAGTCCACCATACCTACCTATGGATTGATTAAGATCCTTCAAGTAAGTTGTCATCGGTGCATGCAATAAAAATTGCCCTCTAAATATGTATGATCTATTAATGTGGAGAAAATAAGCTTTATGCGATCTTGTGATGTGGAAGAAATAAAAGCAATGGACTGCATAATAAAGGTCCATATCACAAGTGGCAATATAAAGTGACGTTCTTTTGCATTAAGATGTTGTGCATCCAACCATAAAAGTGCATGACAACCTCTGCTTCCCTCTGCGAAGGGCCTATCTTCTATTTTTATCTTCTACCCTTATGCAAGAGTCATGGTGATCTTCACCTTTCCTTTTTACATTTTATCCTTTGGCAAGCACATTGTGTTGGAAAGATCCTGGTATATATATCCAATTGGATGTAAGTTATCATGAACTATTATTATTGACATTACCCGTGAGGTAAAAGGTTGGGAGGCGAATCTATAAGCTCCTATCTTTCTCTGTGTCCGATTAAAACTTTGAACCCATAAATATCACATGAGTGTTAGAAATTCTGAAAGACTAAATGATAGTTGAGTATGTGGAGTTTGCTAAATCAAAGCTCTGACATAGACCCTTCCTAAAAATAAGATGAATTGCGATTGTTTGATGACTGAGAATATAGTTTGTTAGTTTCAAGAAATTTTATGATCTATACTTTAACATGTGAATAGCTTGTTACTTGATCATGAAAAGTTTTATGAAGATGAGCTACTGTTATGATATATAATGATGCTATAAGAAGTGATTGAAACTATCATTGATGAAACTTATGCACTTGCTAGCATTCACACTTCATAAATTATTTCTTTTATCATTTACCTACTCGAGGACGAGCAGGAATTAAGCTTGGGGATGCTGACACGTCTCCAATGTATCTATAATTTATGAAGTATTCATGCTATTATATTATCAACCTTGGATGTTTTATATGCATTTATATGCTATTTTATATTGTTTTTGGGACTAACCTATTAACCTAGAGCCCAGTGCCAGTTTCTGTTTTTCCTTGTTTTTGAGTTTTATAGAAAAGGAATATCAAATAGAGTCCAATTCACGTGCCAATTTTTGACGATTTTTTATGGACCAAAAGAAGACCCCGTAGTAAAAGAGTTGGGCCAGAAGAGTCCCGGGCTGTCCACGAGGGTGGGGGAGCGCCCACCCCCTGGGCATGGGCCCCTGCCTCGTGGACGCCTCGGGCACCTCCTTGACGTGAGACCGACGCCAAAAATTCCTATAAATACAGAAACCTCAGAAAATTAACCTAGATCGGGAGTTCCACTGCCAGAAGCCTCTGTAGCTACTGAAAACCAATCTAGGCCCTCTCAGGCACCCTGCCGGATGGGGCCATCATCATCGGAGGGCATGGAGGAGGATCCCGGAGGGGCCATCATCACCATGAAGGCCAAGGACCAGAGGGAGAACATCTCCCCATCTAGGGGGGAGGCCATGGAGGAGGAATCACAAGGGGGAGAACCTCTCCTCCTCTCTCTCGGTGGCACTGGAGTGCCATCGGGAGGGGAATCATCGCCGCGGTGATCGTCTTCATCAACATCACCATTATCATCATCACCCTCATCTTTTTTACGCGGTCCACTCTCCCACACCCTGCTGTAATCCCTACTTGAACATGGTGCTTTATGCCACATATTATGATCCAATGATGTGTTGCCATCCTAATGTTTTGAGTAGATATCTTTTGTCTTTGGGTTGATTGATGATCTAGATTGGTATGAGTTGTATGTTTTCCTTTGATGTTGTCCTATGGTGCCCTCCGTGTCGCGCAAGCGTGAGGGGTTCCCGATGTAGGGTGTTGCAATACGTTCATGATTCACTTATATTGGTTTGGTGAGTCACTGAAACACAAACCCGAGTAAGGGGGTTGTTGCGCATGGGAATAAAGAGGACTTGATGCTTTAATGCTATGGTTGGGTTTTACCTTAATGATCTTTAGTAGTTTCGGATGCTTGCTAGAGTTCCAATCATAAGTGCATATAATCCAAGTAGAGAAAGTATGTTAGCTTATGCCTCTCCCTCGTATGAAACTGCAATAGTGATTACCGGTCTTGTTAACGATTGCCTAGGACAATTCCGCACACCGATCCACCATTATTCCACACTCGCTATTTATAATATTTAGTAATATATTCTAACTTCATGATAACATCACCTACTTTTATATTTTAGGTCTCCGATATCATACAAAATTATCCTCTTCATACCCACAACCTAGTTTTATTTCTCGTTGCTAGTTGGAAGCAAACGTTCGGTGTACCTAGAGTCGTATCAGTGTCAGATAGGGCTTGAAAGAATATTGATCTTACATTTAGCTCCTTGTGGGTTCGACACTCCATACTTATCACTTCCACCTTTGGAAATTGCTAGGATGATTCCTTGCACTTGGGGATTATCAGGGGGCGCGCCCCCCACCCTCGTGGACGGTGGGTAGCCCCCCTCTGGTACTTCTTTCGCCCAATATTTTTTATATATTCTGAAACGTGCTCCCGTGAAGTCTCAGGACTTTTGGAGATGTGTAGAATAGGTCCCTAATATTTGCTCCTTTTCCAGCCCAGAAGTCCCGCTGCCGGCATTCCCCCTCTTCATGCAAACCTTGTAAAATAAGAGAGCATAGGCATAAGTATTGTGACATAATGTGTACTAACAACCCATAATGCAACAAAAATCGATATAAAAGCATGATGCAAAATGGACGTATCAACTCCCCCAAGCTTAGACCTCGCTTGTCCTCAAGCGAAAGCCGAAATCGAAAAACATGTCCACATGTTTAGAGATAGAGGTGTCGATAAAATAAAATACGGACATGAGGTCGTCATGGTCATTCTTAGGACAGCAACATATATAAATATTGTCATATGATCTCTTATGCTAAAGTAACAGTTCATTCACAGTTTCAAGTATGAATCATAAACTTCATTGAAAACTAACAAACTATAATCTCAGTCATTGAAGCAATTGCAATTTATCATAACATCAGAAAGAGTCAATATAAGAGCTTTTCAGCAAGTCCACTTACTCAACTATCATTTAGTCTTTCACAATTGCTAACACTCAAGTAATATTTATGGGTTTGAAGTTTCAGTCGGAAACAGAGAAAGATAGGGGCTTATAGTTTTGCCTCCCAACTTTTTACCTCAAGGGTAATGTCAACAATAACAGTTCATGAGAACTCACATCCAATTAGCTATATATATCAGGATCTTTCCAACACATTGTGCTTGCCAAAGGATAAAATGTCAAAAGGAAAGGTGAAGATCACCATGACTCTTATATGAAGTAAAACAAGAATAAAAGATAGGCCCTTCGCAGAGGGAAGCAGAGGTTGTCATGTGCTTTTATGGTTGGATGCACAAAATCTTAATGCGAAAGAACGTCACTTTATATTGCCACTTGTGATATGGACCTTTATTATGCAGTCCGTTGCTTTTATTTCTTCCACATCACAAGATCGTATAAAGCTTATTTTCTCCACACTAATAAATCATACATATTTAGAGAGAAATTTTTATTGCTTGCAACAATGAAAACTTACTTGAAGGATCTTACTCAATCCATAGGTAGATATGGTGGACTCTGATGGCAAAACTAGCACTACTAGGAAAAGGCCTACTAATGGCGCACCTAATTTGGCCATTAATGGCGCATTAGTGGTGCGCCATTAGTAGCACGCCATTAGTATATTTTACTAATGGCGCACCACGGGTGCGCCATTAGTATCTGGTATACTAATGGCGCACCTCAGATGCGCCATTAGTATATACAACAGTGCGCCATTAGTATGCCTCCTAGGGGGCCATGTATACCCAGGTGCTTTGGCATACTAATGGCACACGACAACGAGATGCGCCATTAGTAAGTTCGGCATACTAATGGCGCACTATCTAATGATGCGCCATTAGTATCCTTTGGCATACTAATGGCGCACTATGGTGTGATGCGCCATTAGTATGAATATTAGGTTTTTTTTATTTTTTATTTTTCTGTTTTTTGCACAGGTTACAAAATGTAGAATTGGACAAAATATAAACAGCACACATCAACAACAGATTCATCGAATACAATAGAAGATTAGTCTTTGAATACAATTCATCATTTTAGTCTCCGAATACAATTCATCATATTAGTCTCCGAATTGAAAAGACCGAACAAAGATAGAACATTATATTACAAGTCTCGAGACCGCGAGTTTGTCTTCACATTACAAGTCGATATCGATCATCTAAACTACCATCACATAGAAGATAGCTGCGGTCATCACGATGAGCATCATCACGATGAAACTCGTCCTCATCCGGTTCCTCCAACGCTCCCTCCCCTCTCCCGCTAGATAGCGGGTGTATCTAGATTCGGCCTCGGCCCTAGTGGCGTACCCTTTATAACTGTTACCGCTGAATCGGTGAACCTGTCTCCGACACTCCTCCCAGTCGTCGTAGACTCCGGGAACCTTACCCTTGTACACGACATACCACGGCATCGCTATGCAGTAGTCAAACGAAACGTTAGTACCAATTCACAGACAATACATAAGCAATATATAAGTATGCAACAGAACGATCGGAAGAGAAAAGCAAGACATTAATAGCATCGATTACATCTTAAGTTGAACGACTCTCGAAACCAAAGAGACATACTACAAGTTCATTAAATTTTAATTACAACATGAGACTCAAGGGACCGGAGCGTGGATGAAGCCTCCGTCTATCGTGGGAGTCATGAAAGAACGGGCGTTGTCAGCCTGCATTTGTAGGATTGTGTCGATGTCACTGTTGGACGGTTGATTTTTCTCAGGTAGAACTGCCCCGCAGTACGAAGGACATCTTGATGGATGATTTTCGCAAACTCCGACTGGATGCGAAAGAATTCTTGTCTGATGTCCGCGTCCTGGATTGCCGACACGCTCGCGGCCCAATCTTTGAGTCTACTCGGTAGCAGAAGTTGATGATGGTCCCGTATGATTGCCCGCATGTGATGGATGGCGTAGTAGGCACCCTTCTGACCGCCAGGCGGCTGCTTGACACAGCAGAACGTCGTATTGTGGGAGAACACGTGCTTGCCGTACTTACGAATAGGCCTGGTGAAGGTGCCTCCAGATTTGACGTAGCCGGGGAGAACATCATCAAGAACCTTCTTGACATTTGTGTAGTCTACGTTTGACTGACGGTCCGGGTCGAAATACGTGGCCATGGAATATTTGGGGCTTAGGAGGATGAGCGTGCAACGTGTGTCACTGTAGAAAACACGGAATGTTAAAAGAAAAACGATTGAAATCTAAGAATTCATATGTTACAGGGCGGTTGAGGGGAGGACTTACTCGGGAAAGTAAGGCACGAGGAAGTTATCCTTATCTTGGTTTGCCAGAATGACGCCTTCGAGGTAAGAACTCGCGACTTGCCGGTCCCCAGCGCTGCCCAAGATCTTGGCACGCATGTAGAAGGGGTCGACTATCACAATGTCCGGGGTCTTGTCGTGAATGATCCGCATCTCCATACTCAGCGAAAATAGCCGAACGAAGGTGTAGTGCAGCGGATGAAGGTTCAACATAGCGTGGATGTCATCAAACCGCAGGACGATCGTACCCCCGATGGAGTTATCCACAAAGCCCTTGCCCTCTGGCACCTTGGCCGCGAAAACCGGGTATGCCACATCCTTCTCTCCGAGGCGCCGCTTCTCCAAAGAAAGAACACTGTCATGCAGACTCCGCATAGCACCGGTTGCAGCATCGAGCATATTTCTCGGTAGCATCGGCCTACCCGCCACATGCACCCTCCTCGAGATATCCTCAGGTGAAGGTGGCCCGTCCTGAGCACGGATCGTACTCGGTGCCGGCTGGCCCGCACCCTTGTTAGTCTTTCTTTTGCGTGCCTTCTTCTTCTCCTGTAATGGGACCGAGTTCTGCTCACAGACCGCCTTCTTGAGTGTGTTGGGGCTGATCATATTTTGCACCTCGCCTATATGAGGCTCGGTGAAGTCGGCAGCTGGAGGCGTCTCCTGAGAGCTGAACTGCAGACGACGCCTGTTGCAACTTGGCTTCTCCGCGGTACCAGCTAGATCGCGCACGTCTTTTGTTGGGTTGGGTTCTTGAGAAGGAGGCCCCATGAAGTCGCCACCGTACCCATGATCGGCAAAGTACTGATCGACGTTGGCAAATGTATCATCGTCGTCGTCGTTCTGATCCTGTGCCATATGCATGTTTGGATCCAGTGGCATAGGGATGTCCGGCACCGTTGTGGCGGTCTTGCCATGGGGCCGACTTGGCGCCGGCACGACTGGCGGTGTTGTCTTTGGGGTGGTGTCCCCTGCCCCCAAACGAATCTGGCTCTTCGGCCAAAGCAGGGGCCAGCTCAGGCAGGCGCTGAGGGTCATCATGTCATGATCGTCGGCCCCGACGGGTCGAATCGGAGGTAACAACTCGTCGCAGCCTGGCAGCACCCGAACCAGTTGAACCCTAAACAAGTTGGGTGGCATCTGGGTACCGTGGAACAAGGGGTTGCCCGGTTGAACGATTTTGCCCTTGGCGACATCGACCAACTCGTTGTTCACGAAGTGCAAGAGAGTGCACGGAACGTCGGCGGCGCCCTGCGAAAACATGTAGGGCGTCAGGGATGCCCAGTCAAAGGCAAGGAGATGAAGTCCTCGGCCGAGAGAGGCTTAATTAGTTACCGTGATGATGGCGTCGAGCTCGGCTAATGTCGAGGCACCGCCAACGGCGGGCGTGCAATTGACGGAGGGGCCGCTTGCTGCAGAGGTGCCGGCCGACGTACACCCGGGTGCATTAAGCTCCCGTGCCGGCGTCGGAGACACCAATGCTGCCTCCGCCGGAGACACCAATGGCCCCGCCATCGCGTTCTGTGAGTTGCTGGCCGTGAAGCTAGGAATCGGGGGCGGCCCCTGTTGGCCGCCCGCAATCCACGCACTAATCCCTTGGATCAAGGTAGGCACAATGGCGGTGATCGTCGCTCTGAGTTATTGTTGCACTTGCTCTTGGACAATCTCCGGAATCCGCGCCACCTGTGCCCTGAGTTCTTGAACCTAGCGCGCCTGGCTTTCCGAGCTGGTCTTTTTCTCCTTTCGCCCACCAGTGTTATAGTATGACGACCATTTTGTCGACAAGCCTTTGCCGGCCACACGACCAGATGACGTCGGCTTACTCAGCTTATCCTTGTTCTTCATTACATTCAACGCCCTATTTAGAGTGGTGTCCCAAGGGTTGCTCTTAGTCGACCCCGCGCTACTGCTTTCAGTCGCCTACGGAAGGAATGTGAACCATTTAGAAATTTGGCTTCATTAATTAGAATGCAACCATATGGAGCTAATTACGCGGGGGTGTATTCCTTACCAGAACAAGCTCAAGCGCCCTGGTCTTCAGAACCGTGGTAAGCTCCTTTGTTTTCGGGTCCTTCTTGTACCGGGCCCTGACAAAGTTCCTGGTCTGCTTGTCATCGTATTTATCGAAGAGGGGCGGTAGGCCTTGCTCGGCATGGTCCGCCTCCTCCTTGTCCTATATAGGCTCCGCCACTCTGTAATCGTCGGGACCGAGTGTGTGTTCCCCTAAGTTCAGCTCCCGCATTTCTTTCCCCCACCTACTGGATTCGGAGCTTGCGGTGCTCGAGCAATTGATCTTGAAGTCGTTGTAGTCATCTTCGGTGGTCGAAGGATTTTTCTCCTTGATCTTTTCATAACTCTCACCTTTCTCGATCATTCTCTTCACATTGCTTTTCCAAGTAGACAGGCCGTGCTCATCTTCGTGAGGGCAGCATTGTTCACTTTATTCCCTTTGAGGCTTGTGTTTTCAAATTCAGCGGGGAACTTGTATCGTTCGTGCAGCTTCGTGAAGAGGAGGTTGTGCAAATTCCCTCGGTCAGGATGCCTGAGGTTCTCGGTGTTGATTGAGACGGTGCTCCGGAGAATGCACCCGAGCTGAAGCGAGTACCCCTTGACTATTCGTTCGGGCGCCGTTGGATTCCCGTTGGAGTCCACTTCAGTAACTTCCTCCTTGAGGGTGCGGAGCACGGTCGGGCGCCGGTCCTTCCGTTGCCTCTTCGGTTGGCTGCCATCTGTGCGTGCGCCGCCATCATCAGTGGTGGCATCCTCAGCAGCACCATCAGTGGTGGCATCAGTGGGGTCATCCTCGGCGGTACCATTAGTGGTCTCAGGATCTGTGGGGAAGGCGGTGTCCTCATACAAGTGAGGTTGTTCCTCCATCTCCTGGGACAGCTCCCAGAATTTCTTGCCGCCCGAACCCCCGGCCTCATCATTATTGGCCATGTTTCTCTATAAATAGGAACAAAGTTTGGTCAAAAAGTTGGTTATTGTCAAGGAACAAGATCATGGTCTCATCATTTAGGGTTTGTCGACACCGAGGCATCCTAAAAGCTAAGGTTTTATCATTTAGGGTTTTTCGACGCCGAGGCACCCTAAAAGCCTAAACTTTCATCATTTCGGTTTTTATCGACACCGAGGCACCCTAAAAGCCATGCATTAGTCACAAGTACGCCGGGGCACTTGATCCTACTTAATTAACTACTAAGATACCCCGGCCCATGCATTAGTCACAAGTACCCCATATGTCCTATTTTTAGCAAAGTCATGCTAAAATTGACGGAAAATTTCAGCATGACCTTTGCTGAAAATAGGACATATGGAGTACCCGAATTTGCCGGAACGGAAGTTAATCGACATTCCAGCAAACTCAAGGGCCTCTCGGGTGGACAAGGCAAAAAAGGACACGATGGTCGGAGACATGACCTTTGCCTAACAGTTCTGAACTCCTGCCAAAACTGAACACAACATATATATACCAAGCATCTTGCTAGCTAGTAGACCATCATTTGTCAGGCCAAATTGAGGTCAAACAGAAAACCAATGTGGGCATGGCACAAAGTCCATGACCCAGAACAGGAGACATACCAAGCACTAAATGAGGACAGAAACAGACATTTAGAACAATTAGTTATTAGCTAAAATGTCTTGCTTGAATGCATCACAATTTATTCACTACTCCAAGGAGTACTATTTCTCACAATCCCAAGGAGAATAACTGGCAACAGAAAACAAAACACTTATGGTAGTGTGTACGCAACGGTAGTGGGAACTGGGAAGATACTAAAACGCCTAGCTTTCCTGATAAGTCCCCGGGAATCATGTGACTGAATCTGAACTGCAGAATCATTTTCGTATTGTATGATGCTAGTCCATTGTATGATGCTAGTCCATTTGATGCCATTGTATGATGCTAGTCCATTGCATAATGAACAGAGGGGGAGAGGGGGAGAGGAGGAGAGGAGGAGGGGGAGCTCACGGGGGCGGTGGTGTGGACGGGGCGACGAGGTGGGGCGACGAGGTCTGGGTGTTGGTGGTGCGACGAGGTCCTGGTGGTGGTGGTGCTCCGGCGACGGTGGTGTGGACGGGGCGGCGTCCGGGCCACCAGCGACGAGGGCGGCGGGGCGATGGCGTCCAACGAGGTGGGCGATGGGGAGAGCGGCGCCGAGGAGACGAGGACGACGGGGCGGCGGGGAGACGAGGACGACGGGGCGGCGGGGCGGCGGCGTCGGGAGAGGAGAGGGCGGCATCGGGAGAGGAGAGGGGAAGGGGATCGAGGGGCGAGGGCGAGGGATAGAGAGGGGATAGGGAGGGGCCGGGGAGGAATATGGATGGCACAATACTAATGGCGCACCTCACCCTGGTGCGCCATTAGGGTCCGCAAAATACCACTGCAGACGTGGAGTGATCGGAAAGTACCACACCACTTTTCGAGGAGCTTTCTTCCTCTTCTTGTATCGAGTGACGCCGCACACCGGACATATGGTAGACTCCGCGTGCTCGTCCCGATAAATGATGCAATTGTTCATGCACACATGGTATTTCACGTGTGGTAAATCCAGAGGACACACGATTTTCTTCGCCTCCTCCAAACTGGTCGGGCACTTGTTCCCCTCGGGAAGACGTTCGTGCCAGAATGGCATGTTCTCGTCGAAGCATGCGTCGGTCATTTTGTGTTTTACCTTCATCTCCAGAGCCATGAGCGTTACTTTCAGGCGGGTATCCTCGGGCTTGCATCCTTCATACAATGGAGTAACCGCATCTAACTCAAGTTGATCCATCTTGGCTTTCTCTCGGGCGGCAGCTCTTGCGTTATCCATCTGCTTGAGAAGCAGCTCTTGAATATGAGGGTCCTGCACCCAGCCCATTGATGGTCCAGCGTCGTCTGCTCCGCCGGCATCATCATCTTCATGATCATGCCCGTCGACTGCTCCGGCATCTTCCTCATCATCATGTCCTGCATCTTCTACATGATGACTGTGTACAGCATCACCGTCGTCATCATCTCCTGGGGATTCTTCGTCTTCTCTCCCGCCCGAGCCATGGTGGTTGTCTTGCTGCCCTTCCTCATTTCTTGCCCGGCCCCCATGGACGACTTCGTAGTCATCTTCATCACCTTGCCACCGATAGCCATCCATGAAACCACGGAAGAGCAGGTGGTCCTGCACCTGCGCGGATTCCGGGTCCGCAATAAGGCTCTTCAGCTTGCATCTTCTACACGGACATCTTATCTCCGTCTCGTTCTTTTGAAGCATCTCGGCCTTCACGGACCTCCAAAACCTATTCACGATGCCTTCGGTCATCATGCGGATCATGGTCGCCTACGGGGTAGAGCAAAACGATATTTTAGAACCAAGAAAAAATTTGGCATGACTTTCCCTAAAAATAGGACCAAAAAGAATGCTTAATGCCAAAATTCTCGCCGAAACGGAAATGAATCAACATTCCGGCAAAATATTGGCAACTATTGAATTTCAAATACCGGTACACCTCCAAACACAAACACATATGCAACACCACAAACATATGCAACACCACGAACATACATAGATCTAGCTAGGCCATAAAAAGTGCATGTGCACATTGTTGTAGGGAGAACAACATAAATATAGCTTCCCCCCTTACTTACCTATCAAAACAAGGTAATTTAACCACTTAAATTGAATGAATCTATGGTGGAAATGAGGTGAAAAAGAGGAGGCACCCGAGACAAGGAGGAGGTGGAGAGAATGAAGTGGGGAGAAAGTGAGTGTGGGTAGGAGAGGTTGTCCAAAATATCTTGTTGCTGCCCACTTACTAATGGCGCACCAACTCTAAATGCGCCATTAGTAATCCAGGTTACTAATGGCGCACCTCCTGGTGGTGCGCCATTAGTAGTTTTGCAAAAAAAAAATACTAATGGCGCACTGTCCCACAGTGCGCCATTACTAGTTTAAACTAGTAATGGCGCACGGTGGAACAGTGTGCCATTAGTAGTTTTGCAAAAAAGGGAATAAAAATATAATTAAAAAAACAACATTAGTGGCGCTTTCCGGCTGGTGCGCCATTACTAGTTACAACTAGTAATGGCGCACTGTATCTGGATGCGCCATTAGTATGTTTGGACAGGCGCACTAGTTAAAAAAATTGATACTAATGGCGCACCCTGGGCCAGGTGCGCCATTAGTAGTTTCAACTCTAATGGCGTATCAGTAGGTGGTGCGCCATTAGTATATACTAATGGTGCACCGCTTGTTTGGTGCGCCATTAGTATCAATCCCATCTATAGCCCTTTTTCTAGTAGTGTAGGTTTAAGGATATTTGGAATCACAAGTAGTATCTCTACTTGGTGCAGAGAATTTGGCTAGCATGAGAGGGAAAGGCAAGCTCAACATGTTGGATGATCCATGACAATATAATTTATTTCAGATGTAAGAAAGCATAACCCATTATGTTGTCTTCCTTGTCCAACGTCAACTCTTTAGCATGTCATATTTGAATGAGTGCTCACAATCATAAAAGATGTTCAAGATAGTATATTTATATGTGAAAACCTCTCTTTGTTTATTACTTCCTATTAATTGCAACGATGACCAAAACTATATTTGTCAACTCTCAACAACTTTTATTCATCATACTTTTATATGCGAAGTCATTACTCTCCAGAAGGTCCATATGATCTCTTTATTTCTTTTTATTCTTTCTCTTTTATTTTATTCCCTCAAGATCATAGCAAGATAATCAAGCCCTTGACTCAACACTAATATTTATTATATATAGCTCACAGACTCAATTACATAGAAGGATCATAAAGCAAAACTCAAAACTAGATCATACTAAAACTTTATTCTACTAGATCAAGATATTATCAAAAGGATCGAACTAAGTAAAATAGTAAAGATAAAAGTGTGATGGTGATACGATACCGGGGCAGTCCCCCAAGCTTGGCATTTGCCAAGGGGAGTGCCTATACCCATGTGTTTATGTATCCTTCTTTGTCGGTGAAGAGCACTACAAAAAAATACACTTCCGTGATGATACGTGGTTGTCACAGTAGTTCATTTTTTTTTCATGCATGTACATCCATGACAAATTTATGACAGAATCAAGATAGTCATACTTGTGTTGTCGTAGAAGTGTTCCATGACATTACCAAAATTATCATCATGGAAGTGTCCACTTCCATGACAATAAATTGTGCGTCACGGAAGTGCTTTCGTCAAGGGTGACCGACACGTGGCATCCACCATAACAGAACGCCGTTAAGCTATCGGGTTGGTTTTTGGATCCGATAACCCATTAACAGCCTCGACCAATGGGAAATTTTCACGTGTAAAATTCTTATTGGCCGGATGAAACACGTGTCAACTCGTCAGTCGGTCAGATAGGCTCCTATGATACGTCGACACGTGGCACGGCCCAACAGAGGCCCATTCCTGTGAAAAGGCCGGCCCGTTTGACTTGGTCAAAAGGTGGCGGGCTGGCCCATGTAAAGCATGTTAACGGCATGTTCGCATATAGCCCATTTACAGCCCGCTAACCCAAGGCCCGTTACGCCCTATCTGAATTAGGCCCAGTAGCGTCATCTGGGCCACCCAATATGATTCCAGCCCATTTTCACTTCTGCCCCATGTATGGCCCATGACGTCTTTCGGCCCATATGAGGCCCTATGCAACTCTTGGCCTATTAACGGCCTGTGGTGAAACTGGCCCGTAATGAACAGTGTATCACTTTACACCCATTAACGGCCCATGGTGAAACTGGCCCGTAATGAACAGTGTATCACTTTATACCCATTAATAGCCCGTTATTCCGTTGGGCCGTTTCCAACCCATGTTATCTTTCGGCCTTCTCAGAGCCCATTTATTCTTGGGCTCATTTCCAGCATTCGTTTACTTACGGCCCGTTACTGTCATTTTCTGCTTGTGGGCCAAATTCAGCTCGTGGTTACAGTCGGCCCGTTTGTGGTCTGTTAATACGTTGGGACGTTTTCATAGCGTCATCAAATACGACCTATTAATGATGGCCCATTATGGTCGGCCCATGAACGGATGATTCGAACTCTAGCCCGTTTACAGCCATAATGTGGCATGTTATTGGCCCATGTTTGGCCATCGATCATACTGCCCGTATAAGGCCCATTGATGATATGGCCCGTAGAAGGCCCATTGTTTCTACGACTCGTAGAAGGCCCACTGTTTCTACGTCCCGTAGAAGGCCCACTGTTTTTACGGCCCGTAGGAGGCCCAGTGTCACTACAGTAAATATTAGCCCATGGTTATTGTGGCCTAGTTTTAAAAATAGGTTATTGCAGCCACTAGCGAACCGTGGAAAAAGAACTGCAATGACTAGAATCAAACAAATAAACAAGACAGCAAGGAAATAAATAAGCAAGCAACTTATGCTAGGCTATCACGGCTATCACACATATTACACCCACTGGGAATCAAAGTTCGCCACCAGTGCAAATAAACGCGCTGACAAAAGAATATACAAAACTGAGGGCACTTCAAAAGGCACTAGGCCTGGCCAGGTCGGGCCCCCCAAACAGCTGAAGAAGCTGATTAGACCTCAGTTGTGTCAACGATAGATGCATCAACACTAGATTTAAGGCATGATGGTGCGCACGGCAGTCCTCTTACATCTTCATTGCATCTTTGACTTCAAGTCGGAGATGAGCTGAAGCAAGCCTTTCCGCTTTAAGTCGAGACTGAAGAAGTCGAACTGATTGAGGCAGCGACTGCACAGAGGTTGTCTCACACCTGCTGGTGAGTAGCTTCAACTCACTGTCTTCATCAAGACAGGACCTTAGGGTCATCTCGCTGTCCTCAAGATGGTTTGGCTCATTATCTACCCTAAAGTTCTGCCTGGCGTAAGAGATACGAGTCTGAAAGAGAAACAAGGAGACACGTAACAGGTTTCACAATTATATAAGCAAATAAATGGATTTGTTCTGCATAAGGAACATGTTTTTACAACTACAATTTGAAACTGGTAGTTGTTGCAAACATCCAATCAGATGTAAACAGAAAAGCAAACAATAGTGGAGGAAATGATGCCTATCCAAATCTATACTAGAACAAAGTTTGAAGGCTTGAGAAGGATGAACTTACATTACATGTTAACACGGGCTTGGCAAAGCCCTTCTCCATGCTGATGTAAGGATAATTCAATAAATTCCCCAAAGAAAATTCTTTATAAGCGTTGCCATTATTCTACATTTTGCAAAGAGTAAATATAGATCAAATAATATTGGAAGAAACAAAGGATAATGAAGCTCAGGTGCAGACTGATGATACATAATCAAATAGCAATTAATTAAGTACAGCGTTACAAGGCAAAAGGGAGAGAGGTACTGACAAGAGAAGTGCAGAGCCCATTATTGTTTTGAGATCGTATGATCCTTTGAGCAAGGAGATTCATCTGAAATTAGTTTTCATACAAGAGAGAAGGTAAGGAACAAGCAGAAATTTAGGAGTTCAAATTTTGAATTGATATCATAGACAATACCTGACGCTGGGCTCCAAGCAGTTCTAATAGGGGTTTGGCCACTGGAGTAGGGGTAAAGTGTGGTACAGTTGGGCCTATGTTTTCTGTGGCTGCTGATCTATCTGATTTAACAGGTATCACTACCTTTTCCAAATACCTAGTTTATACTCCTTGATGACCTGCACTCACCCTCTTCCTTTTGGACACCTATTACGAAAGAACAACATTTGACTGGAAAAACATAGTGCGACGACACATGGAATAGGTACAGAAAATGGATAGGAATGGCATATACTCATATATGATGCTTAAACTAAGCAGATGGTGTAACAAAGTAGAAGTAATGCAAGAGGTCAGAAGCAAAATATGTGCGACCAATACAACTTTGCAAAGTTAGAGCAAGCACCTTGATGGGTGAATAAGATAGGCCATCCTCCACCATGCCAAGTTTGTTAGGCAGTGGATCATTCTGCAATATTCCTGTCGTGCGCCCATTCTCATATTCATTTTGATAATGTTCAATATCTGACATGCATGAAAACATAAAAACAAGTGAGATTTTCTTTGTAATGCAGAAGTGATTCTAATCCAATATTTCCTCCCTGTAAACCCCTTTGTGCTATCTCTGCAATTCTTTTAAAAGATGACATGCATGCTGTAATTTGTTGTGTGCATTAATATAATGTGGCCTACTACTCAAAATATGAGAGCTCCAGAAGTGATGACACTTCGCAGATGATAGCTTCAACATATAGTAAAGAAGAACAAGTCGACCTGACCTGACAGATTCAAAATATACTAAGGGAGAACAACTCGACCTGACCAGTCGACCGCAAGAGAAGAGTATCATCTTAAAGAAGAGCAGAAGAGCAAGCAGATTGAAGATATTACAAGTCTTTTAATACAATGTCGGTTGGCCACCCATGATGAACCAGAGCGCACAGAGAAATACTATTCTTTCCGGTCTCTCCATATGTGGCTCACATGCATTTCGAAACTAAAGTAGGAACATTTAGCTAACCAATTAAACATCTCTCAGTTTTACTAATATCAGTAATAATATCAGATATGAATTTTTACAACTAAACTTGTTTAGCTCGATGGGTGGAGAAGTGCTATTACGACATGAACCACGTAGGCTGATTGTGGTCATCATAAAATGGGGAAAACATAAGCATGATGAGTACAGTGTTGACCGTGGCAGTGGGATGGCAGATCTGAAGCTGCAAACTGCGCAAAGGGTAGTTAGCAACCGATGTTTGCTTTGAAATAAGTGACAAAGAAATGCAATTATGTTGTCTCTCTATATGTCGCGACATGCATTTGGAAACTCAACTGGGACCTTTAGCTAACCAATTAAATGTGTCGGTTAACTAATATCAGTATCATATCACAATCATATTTTAACAACTAAGCTTTTGAATTCTGAGTGTTGTGTTGTTTAGCTTGAAGGGTGGAGTAATGCTAGTACGACAGAAAGCACCTACGCAGATCATACTAGAGTAGATAAAGGGGGAAAACCCTAAGCATCAAGAGAAAAATTAGGAAAGTGGAACTAGCTAGACCAGTGGGTGGCGCACATGCTTTTCGAAACGAATATAGGAACATTAGGTGACCAATTAAACATTCTCTATTTTAGTGATATGAGCATCATATCAGATTCGTATTTCAACACGTGAGCTTTGGGTTGAGGTCTTGAGGAGCAGTGCTAGCACGACACGAAGCACCTACGATGATGGTAGTGAATATAAAGGGGGGAAACCATAAGCTTTACGAGTATAGTGCCCGTGCCATGGCAGATCTGAAGGTGCAAACCGGACAAAGCTACTTCGCAACCAATGTTTGCTTTCAACTAGCCACTACGATTTGGTACGGACAAGAAAAGTACAGTAAACAAATTACGGTCTATTTTCCGGGTGAGATCAATAACTTAAGCACATATGGAAGAGTACCACCTCTCTTGTGGCGCCGTGTAAGCCTATGCTGGTACGTTGAGGGTGTTGCGGGTGCAATGGCTGTCGGCGGCGGGGAAGAAGACTTTAGACGGCAGACGGCTGGGTTGGGGGATATATCCTGTTGCCGTCGACGAGGCGGTCGTAGGAGCGGCAACGACAAGGTGGACGACGGCGCCGATGAAGCGAGAGGAGGCGATGAAAGGATGTTGGTCCAGTGCCGTGGATGAGAGATGTCCATCTCTTGCAGTGGACGACGGGGTAGGGGTAGCGGCTCCGGCAAGGTGGAGGATGGGGTGGCGGACGGAGGAGGCTGGCCGCAGTGCAGAGGTTGTCATGCCTCCGACGGTGTATGAATGGGGAAATGGAGGGGAGGGGGATCTCAAACTTTGGGACACGCTTCTCTGAAATGGGGGAAAGTTACGAACTTATCCCCCGTTTAAAATTTTGGACATCGCGCCGGTTGGGGATAGGACGGTAATCTCGCATCTCCCAAATATTTGCCGGTAACTATTTCGGGCGACAAGAGGGTGTTTTGCCGCCCACGGTTGGCGCCCATGGTGTATGAATGGGGCTGACAGGTAGGGCGGTTGTGTCACGTCTGATGGAAGTTACACATCTACCCCGATGTAAAATATTAGCCTACATCGATTTCGGGCGAGGAGAGGGTGTTTTGCCGCCCACGGTTGGGCCCACGGTGTATGAACGGGGCTGATAGGTAGGGCGGTTGTGTCACGTCTGATGGAAGTTACACATCTGCCCCTATTTAAAATATAAGCCTACATCGATTTCGGACGAGGAGAGTTTGTTTTGCCGCCCACCGTGTATGAATGGGGAAATGGAGGAAGAGACACATGTCTTTCGGACGATCTTGAATCAAATGTGTTTTGCCACCCACGTTTGGCACCCACCGTGTCTGAATGGGCTCAGAGGCCGTCGTGTCACGTCTGATTGAAGTTACTAGTCTACCCCTATCGACAGCAGTGTAAATACTGTCGATAAGGATGTCAAGTGTCAGGGGTAGACAGTAATTTCCATCTCGCAAACACTTGCTTCGAGCAGCCCACAAATTATAGTGGGTGTTTAGCCGCTTCGTTCAAAACTTGGGAGAATTAGCATTCACGTTTGCCCTGGGACCTGGCAAACTAAATTCAAATCCAATTTGTATTCGATTACGAATATCCACAGATAATTATACTTTTTGTTATTTATTTCTTCAAAACCACAACAAAGATTTATTCCACCTTTATATATGATTATGATTTAGAAATGTCGTGATCTTTGAATTTAGTAGGTTGGATACACTCTGAGTCAAATAGTTATTTCATCCAATACAATATGCTCATACGACAAACAGTTCACCTTATGTCAATCATACAACAGATGGACAACGTAGGGGGTCTTGCAACATAATCCATTCAGAGACATGACACAACATGCAAGTACAATAATCTAATGAAAATTTCAACTGGTATCTAAAGAAGAACCGAGATTATCTTGGGCTTCAGATAACAGAAACAGCAGGACCTCCTCCGTCTTCAAATGCAACATTCTTACTTCCTCCAATTCTTGGGTTGCTTGCATAATGCGTGCCGCTAATTCCGTAATTTCCAGCCTCAAGATAAATATTACCTCATTCATGGCAGCCACACCATCTCTTTCTGCCTCTAGTAGAGCCTCAAGCACTATAATATCTGTGCTCAGACTGTTCTCCGGCGGTGTTGCCTCTGAACTGCTACCATCTGGTAACATGGATGGTGCACTGCTTCCACAAATAGATTCTGGGGTTGTACATTGTGTCCTAGTGTGAATGGCATCTTGAAAGGTTTCCGCTGGACATCAGTAAGAGATAGTTATCATATGATCCAGGCAGTAAGCTTACATGGTAAACGACGGACGAATTATTGCCGAGCATGGCAAACTATATTTAAATTGTTCGAAGCAGCATCAGCCGAAAAGAAATTAAAATGGTAAGATGAAACTAGGGATGTAAGTGGCAAATAAATGAAATCCGCCAGTCCCATCTAGTTAAACTAGTTTTTGCTTCCTCCCTAGTTCATTTTCCTCAAAAAACAAAAACTCCTTTGAACTATCATACCACTAGTGGACTTTAATCGGGATTAAACCGGACCCAGTTGACATCCCTAGTTTAAAGGGAGTGTACAACCGCTATATTTAAGTTGCCAAGGCATCTAAGCAGTTGAAATAATCTGAGAAAGCACTTAACAGTGTGGCCTCATATAAACTACGAAGACAGTCTTGTGATGAAGTTGGGAGGAAAAGTTAAGGACTCAAATGAAATAGGCATGCATTTCTTTACGATAGTATAGTAGGCACTGCTGACATATTGGCCAACTCAGGTATAGCGTAACAACAAATAAGCATTCGAATCAAGCAATACAGCAAAGCAGACAACTGAACTATTTGTAATTCGATAGGATTACACGTTGAGGGCACAAGCCAAGAAAGCAGCCCACTCGCATTACATTCATTGTTGAGGAAATCGTTAACTGGTAGCTGCTCGGTTGGCCGACGAGTAGGGGATTAATAGGCTAATCGGCAAGTTAATCGTCCATTTAATCAATTAATCGGACGATTTATCGGTTTATCCGCTACTCGGTGACCCTACGAGTAGGGATTAATCGGCAAGTTAACTGGTTAATTGGACGAATTCTTGAACAGGGATTACATTTCACATGTACTAAAACACATTGGCTTACCATATGTTGCTGTGAAGCCTAGCTGCTGTTGCAATGTTCTTTGAAGATATAGTCAGCATCCCGTGGATGCAAATCTAGTTGTTGTAGTTTATTCTGCACCATCTATTTAGGTAAAATTAATTTTAATCGCATGCACTAGTCCGAATTGATCATCATTGGTTCATCTAAACTAATGAAAGAAGGGTGTGTGCATACACGACAATACTCCCTCCAATTCTTTTTACTTTGCGTATAACTTTTTCTTAGTTTTCTCGTATTAGTCTGCGCGTTGCCGATTCGTGGCGCTGGTTTCCTTTTGTGCCCCGCCCCATCCGCCTCTGCCCTAATTAATTGGCAAATTAGTCTAGAAAAATTAAACCAGTGCCCTCCTTGGTATGCGGGTCAAGAGTTATGCGCAGAGTAAATAGAATCAGAGGGAGAGTATATCTGCTTCCCTCTATTTTTATGCTTGTTCGAGGTGCCAGCCCCAAAAGAACAAATATTTTGCTTGATGGGGTTGGCAGCTCCATAATTAATAGAAGCATCAAATTAGTCATGCAACTTGGGAAGATCAAGAACACACAAACAAGTAATGAACAGAGGCTCGGAGCAGTGATGTAATAGCTAGCATCAGAAAATGTAGGGTAAAACGAACAAAAAGCAGCGGAACCACATGCTAGTTTGTTGATGTGTAATTAAGCATAGAGAACATTAAGCAGTCTGATGGAACCAACAGGTGCCATCAGAATAAAACTAAAGCATATTAACTATATGTGCACTGGTATGTAATTTAGCACATGTAACATGTTCACTGCCAGAAGTATGGCCCTACAGGTGCAAGCAGAATAACGTGTCTCATGAAAAACTGAATGATGCCCTGAAGAAATTCAAAGGTGCGGTGCTTATGCTAGGAAAGTGAACGTAGGCTCCGACCGTTGGATAATAGTACCTGATTCTCGGCGGCGTATGGGTATCATTGTCATACTTGATAGCTAAGGATCGTCGATGGTGCTCGTGTTGCGGTTGAGTTTGGGCCGGCTATCGCCGTCGCTGAAGCGGCTCCGGTGCTACGGTTGCGGCGCCTATCGACATACAAGAAAGCTCATCTGTGGTAAGTGAATAGTTGCACGATAAAGAGAAAAACGGAAGGAGTACAAATCGAAATAACCCGATGAGGCTGCGGCGTCGGTAAAGCAGGGCCGGTGGAGTTGAATATGGCATCCGTGGAGCGGGTCCGATGCAGTGGACGAAGGCTTCGACGGGCATGTTGTACAGTGCTTTCGGTGAGGCGGATCTGTTGCAGCAGACGAGGGCTTGTATGAAGGGCCAGCGAAGTGGCGGACGAGGGAGTCAGTGAAGGGCCTACGCTGTGGTGGACGAGGGCGCCAGTTAAGCAGATCCGGTGCGGTGGACCATGATGGCGGTCAAGGAGATCTGGAGCGGTGGACAAGCCAGTCGCTGAAGCGGCTCCGGTGAAGTGGTGAGTTGGCACTTGGGGGTTCCAAGGTGCGGAAGGTAGATCTGGCGGGGTGTGAGGTCCACCGCTGCGGCGGAGGACTAGATTCGGCGGCTTGCCGTGGTTGGGGGGGTCGGGGAGGGGAAGGGGAGGGGCTCTGGGGAAGAATGTTGGGGGCAAAGAGGGGAAAACAATGGAGTTACCAAAGCAGCCCTTTTCCGTTCATGTGGCAGGGGTAAAACAGGAATATCGCAGGGCTAAACTTTCGGGCGCGTTATATTTCAATGTGAGCGGGAAGTTTGAAAGCTTTTGGCGCCTAAAATTATAAATATTCTGCTCTCGTACGGCCGACTATGATATCATGGCCGACAATTTGTTTGTTTTGCACACAAAAAATGTGCAAGTTTTGAAAATCAATGTCTCCAACTCGAAACTTAGATTGTCCATTCAATTCAAATATGGATCATTGAGCTACTACAAGCAAATACCATCATACGGTCCAATTCAAATGAAATTCCAAATGTGTTTATCCTAAATATGATGACAAAAGCAAAAATGTGTATGTGTATGAAGAAAGTGGATGATTATAAAGTTTGAACATGCCCGTATGTGTATATCTCTAGGTTTGATATATGAATTTGAAATCACAAAATCCTGGCTTAAAAAATGTACCTCCGTTTAAATGAATTACAAAAGAAAATGATGGAGTCGAATTCCAAAATTCCAATCTTAGGTTTGTAATTCTGGTACATCAAGGTATATCACGCATGTTCAAAAGTATCGTTATCTCATAGTACAAACTGTGAAACAAATTGATCAACCATGAGTGCACAATATCTCAATTATGCTAAAGTCCCTCAAATATAGACACCTCACTCTTTATCTGAAGTCAACCCCCCCCCACCACACACACACACACACACAGAGAGAAGTCGTTCTCTCCCCCAAACACCAACACACGAGCACATTAACGCCCCTCTCTCTTGTAAAGTCTGGACCCCAACATAGGTCTCTATCACTTTGTCTCTCGGGCATGCACACATCTCTTCCCTCACTCTCTATGTCTCCTGCTATCTCTCTTACCCAAGCACATGCACTATGTAGAGTGTATATTTCCCATACACACAAAACGTCGCCCCAAAACGTCTATCTCCCTAGTTATGTGGTTCTCGCGCACTCACCTCACACACCACCCCCACTGCAAACAAGCACACTTTGTCTCCTTGTGCACCACTCTCCTCTTTCTATCTCTCCCACATGCGGACCCGCCCCAGCTCCTTCCATGTATACATATATGTCGTGACTCTTTGCATAGCTCCCTAATGTATAATCATTCTCGATTTCGCACATTGTTCTCTACACCATCTATTCTAGCTCTCTCATGAAGTCCCTATCACACACACGATGACTCGCTTCCCTTGCGTCTCCGTTCATAGGCCAATTTCGGACAACATCAACATTGTCTCCCTATCTATACACCATTTAAGGACACAAACGACCCCTCTCGCCCCTTATCTTCCTCTCTCTCTCTCTCTCTCTCTCTCTCTCTCTCTCTCTCTCTCTCTTTCTCTCGCTCTCACACCCCTCTCCCCAACACACACTCGATGTCTCTTCCAAATAGTCTGCTCCCCCCCCCCGCCGCCCACACCCGTGCTATCTCGCTACTACACATGTCACACCATTCCCCCTTCCCTTATACTAGGTTTACATCATCAGTGGTCTCTCTACTCCACATACACTCTCTCCCTCTCACGCACAAACGCGTGCACAAACACACACAGACACGCACAAACACCCATTTACCTAGATCCTCATCTCTCCTCATGTCTGCATGTGTATCTCACACACTCACTCTCTAATTATGTATATGTGTCTCCATGTCACACAACACAAATCCCCATGTACATGTCTCTCTCTATCCTCCACACACATAGACACAAAGAATTTGTTATCATTGCCTCAGTCTCTAACATATCACACATGCACTCTCTCTCTCTCTCTCTCTCGCAAACACGCTCAACAAGGGTTTCCCCATGAATAACTTACCGTCTATTCGTGAACAGTCGTGGCAGTATGGCGAACACGAGACGTGAAAAATAATAAATCTACACGTGCTTAGACCACCTAGTATGACTACTAGGACTAGAGCAAGCCAAAAAGCGCGCTGCCGTCACCCCCTCCTTGTCGGCGACGGGAAAATCTTCGTTTTACACAGTCGAGAAGTCATTGTGCTAAGGCCCCACATGCCGAGGCGTTGAATAGAATGTAGATGCTAGTTTATGGAAGCAAGTATCGATAATACGTTTGTATCACCATACTTATATTTCTTCTCTTATAAAAAATCGAGTTGGTGATGATGGTACGTGTGCCATCTTGCAATATAGACCGTCCGATCTATATCTGACAGATGGAAATTAAACTAAAAGATACCCGCACCCCTCTCCACATTTGCAGACAAGGCCTTCCCTCGTTCATCCTTATCTCCAACAAACCTCATTATTGAGCAATTAAGAAAGGAAGCCTCTGGAACAAACTGGCCTGGTGGCCGCTGCCGGCGTCGTCAATCCCCATGCCTCCGCTCAGTTCGACCACCAACCACCACCACACCCCACTCCTCTTCACCTTATCTCATATTTCTCGAGATATCATTAGTTTTTACACATGGGATTACTCCCGCAAGGGTCAATCACAACAAGTGTTTTATAAAAAAATGCATCTTGATGTTCCGTGCAATGCACGGATCTTGCTAGTACTCCTACACAAGACTAAGTTGGTGATGCTGGTGTGTCTGCCATCCGTCGTTTCTGACCATTAGATCTACATCTAACGATTGTGAGGTAAGTTGTTGCCTTTTCTCACCAACATCCCACTTGTCTACCAATTTGCAGAAAAACCCATAATTAGTATCTTAAAACCAACCACATCCCTCCCTGACCTCACCAAAACAGCCCAAGGAATATATTCTAATTGAAACATAATATATCTCTAGTGACATATGTATATCAAAATTAGAGTGTTTTGTACCAAGTTTGTGAATAAGTATTATTCTAATTATGATTCGTTGCAACGGACATGAACATTGCTAGTATTTCCAACCATGCATTTCTTTTCCTAGTATTCCATAGTTTCGAGTTTTCCATCAAGATATTAGTCACTCATGGTTGATATTTACTTTCAATCATGTACACATATGCACTATGTAACTAGCCTTGCTTATTGGCTTCCAAAGCTTAACTTCCACTCCTACTTACAATATGTAGAGAATTTAACAAAAAACTACCACTTTCAACCAGCCCTAGGAGGAATCTATTGTACAAAAAATAGCAAAAACATACCCAAAATTTCTTAATCCATGCCAAAAACTACCTAGTACTCCTACCGATTAGGTTCGTTTAAACCCATTTATGACAGGGTTGGCCCACATGTCCGTGCTGACGAGGCAGCTTAAACCAACACATTTTGTTTGACCGTTGACACGCGGGACCCACATCTGACCTTCTATCCTATTATTCCCCCTCAAATCATTATTTTTCTCAAACATTACTTCAAACGGTACTGATGCGTGTTCGTCGGTGGCGCCGGCGATGAGTGAGTTGGCCGCCGCTCCGCCGGGTGGGCCGAACGCCGCGCTGGCCTCCGCACGGGTTGGCAGGCTGGCCCGAGCATGACTCACGAGTGAGCAAGCTGTCGCGCTGGCCTTCGCTCGAGCTAGATGGCTGGCCTTAGCGCGGCGCGCGCGAGCAAGCCGCCGCGCTGCCTTGCCAATCTAGCTAGCAAACCTTGCAGACAAGCAGCTAGACGGAGCTATCTTGGCTAGCTAGCGGCCACGAGCACCGGACGGAGCTGGCATCCGGGCTGCCGCAACATGGGCTCCGCACCGCCGGCGGTTTTGACCTCGCCTTCTGCCGGCGGCGGTAGCTGCGTCCCATGGCCGAGGATGACTAGGTGGACGGGCCGGAGGTAGGAGGTCACTCGAGGATTTTTGTTGGTAAGAGCATGTACAATGGTTGATAAGGTAGTCTTATCTTAAGTCTGCCACTTATGCAAGTGGTAGTAGTTTCTTGGCATTTTAGTGGTTTCTTGCATTATTAGAGCAAGTACAATAGAGCTGAGTCAGCGGGCTATAAGAAATAAACTACTACTACATGTTGGCTATAAGATGGGCTGTAGATGACATGGCACTGGCTTATAGCCAGCAGCTGGCTATACTATTAACCATGCTCTTAGGGGTTTCTTGTAAGGAACAATGTACGTACTACTAGCGACAAAAGGCGATTCTAGGTTGCGTTGTACTCCAACGAGTACTACTAGTGGTCGCGGGAGTGTATACCTCGTTTTGTGGGTTCGATCCCGGCCGAACGCACGACGGCCTTTTTTAAATAGTACTACTACACTTTGCTGCGAGCCAATATTTTACACGGGTAGTTTGAGTTTTGAAGTCAAACGGACGTGCGGCCCCACAATCTGGGTGCACTGGACAGCCTAGCCACGTGAACGGGTTTTCCTTCCCAGCATCCCGTGGCTCGCGTGCTCGCCCTAGCCGCACCTCGCTTGCAGCTTCCAGCTAGTAGCATATTTAAACTAGCGCCTCCCAATTAAGCCCGAGGAGCCGGAAAAGCCTGGTGGGGCATTGGGAACTGTGCAATATGGCTCTATACGTAAAGTGCTCTACTACTACTCTATAGCTTGTGGCATTGCATGCATGGACTTCACTCCATTATCGGCTCTACTATAAAAGAAATTCCTCTTGCCGTGTTTTTTTGAAACAGAGGCAAAAGCTTTGCTTCATCTCATTCATAAAGAAGGAACTACTAACAAAGTTCGACGAGATCCATTACACCTCCACAAATGGAAGCGAAAAGCCTAGTCTCGCTGTATCAAATAACTCAAATGTTCTGCCCCCGCAGTAACCATCGCTGATAAACAGGCTGCTAGTGTGTGCGTGAGAGGAGCGGCTGAGTAGGCCAGCTACGTGAGAGGAGCGGCTGAATAGAGCACCGAGAGTACCCACTAGGCCACTACGCAGGTGTACTTCCCCTGCATTGATAGTACATCGATGGTTCTAGAGAACAGTAGTACCCTCCACTTCCAACTGTAGCTCCTTGGCCCTGAGATTCAAGAGTTCAAAACTGGTGCACTATACTAGACTAGACTAGAAGTACAGTACATCGCACTACTAGTTGAGAAAAGTAGTACTAGTACTGCTACAGTACGAGTACGTACTCCTCCGTCACATAATGTAAGACGTTTTTTGACACTAGTTGGCGTGTACAAAAAATGGCAAAAACATACCCAAAATTTCTTAATCCAAGCCAAAAACTACTACCTAGTGCCAAAAATTTCTTACTAGTGCTATTATTTACAGTATAATGCAATCCCATAACGTTCCATAATCCCTTTCTTTCAAAAAAATCACTTCTGGAGAGAAGATTGCTATCTCCACGCGAGCTTCTCATAGGCCAGCGCCACCGCATGCAGTCATGTGAGAGAGAGGGAGACATCCATGCACCATGCAGAGAGAGGAGAACGCGAGCTGACAGCCAATGGGCTGCAAGGGGCATTTATAGCTGCTAACTCCTCCCATCCATGCGCTAGGGGTATTTCCATCCAGAAAGCATGAAGTGAGCCCCTGCCTTGGTATCCAGGTCTGCTCTTATGCGCAGAGTAAAAAGAATCAGAGGAAGTACTAGTAGTAAATAATAGCCTCACCCCTTCGCTGAGGAACGATCTACAGCTGGAAGGGACGAGGCCTTGCGGTTACTACGCTCTTATCTCCTCCTCGCCAGTTCCCCTCCCCCCGAAGAGAAGGCAGTTCGTCGCTACTCCCATGGATTCTCCAGGCGGTTCTCCTCCTCGTCGGTGTTGGGAGACCTTAGACGACGATCCTGTGGGAGAAATCGCACGCTGCTCCGACGTCCTCACCGCCGCAAGACTCGATGCTTGCTGCACCAACTTTTTCAAGACGCTTATTAAACAGGCCATGCTTGTTGTCTTCCATGCATCCTCGAGGAGAAGATTCTTCTATGGGACAATCCTTCGAACATTCCACCGCTCCCTGGCCATGGTTGCACGTTGACTCCGCTAGAGTTGCCGACGTTGAGAGGTAGTCAGATTTTGTCCGATGAGCAGGTCAGTAATGGATTTTGATCATGTAGTACATAGTTATTCCATTTCCATCTCGTAATTTCTCCGCTGCCCACCGTCTTATATATAGGTCTGGGTCGGTGCCAACAAAGATTGGCTTGCATACCTCCGGCCGGATACCATCATCATTTTGCACAACATCCACAACAGTGCGGCCGTTCCGGTAGACCCCTTCTCCACCATTGGGATCGGCCTTCCGGACTGGCTAGACAAGAATACATATGATGATGCCTACATGAGATTGAAGAATATAGCAATTGCGGACCCATCGACAAAGTGACACGGCTACGACGATTACTATCTCATTGCGGTGTTCGACATAAGGATTGCCATCAATGCAGGAGGCAGTAACGGTAGAGGCTGGCGCATGTTGGCGGCGGCAGATTTGTACCCCTACATGTTCGAAGACGTCGTGCGCCATCTAGGCCGCATCTTCGCAGTGACAAGCCAGGGGACTTGTTTCATCTGGTTGACATCCTACGGTACGGGAGATTACAAACGGAATGCACAAACCATCATTTGCATCCCTAACAGTACTCCATTATTTTGCAGGGACCAGTCATCCCCCGATCAAAATAAGATCGCCGATCCTGGACGTGCATTTGCATCCTCGATTCGGTCTAACCTGGAACCTTGTAGCAGACTTTGGCATATTGGGATCAACTATCTTAGCAGTCGTTACCCATGGTACCACTGATGTGCAACATGGTCACATAATCTACCACGATCGGACCGTCACCATCTACCCAGGTATTCCATTTTTTAAACCTCTCGCCTTCTCTTTCATTGTTGTACTAGTAGTATACTTTGTAGTACTAGTAGGAGTACTTTTTACCTTGGAGGACGCGTATAGCTAGCTAGGCCCTTGAAGACTTGAACCCACTAGCTGCCACCATTTTTGTTTTTCCATGTCTTACTATCTCATCCATGTAGCCAAGAGTGGCTATATATAATAAGCCGGTTATTTTACTTCCTCTATACCGGAGTAGTACTATTTGCTGCACAGTATTACTGACCGCCACATTTGAGCACAACATTATTATGCATGGACCTTGACTATGTACGTCACCATGTGTCCAGATCTGGGATGCCGCGTGTACCAGATGAACGGCGCCGAGTTCGACCCCCGTGATGCTACGTGGGTGCCGAGGAACACTCTTGGAGAGTACTCGCTTTTCATCGGGGACAGCTACCCCATTGTGAAGCGGATGCCACCTTCCGTGCACGACACGGAAGGCCTGCCGTTCATGAAGCATGGTTGTGTCTTCAGTGCGCACCGCCGGATGAACGACATGCTGGGACACGCTATCCCTGATTTATGCCGCTTCAGCTTGGATGAGTCTCCATCGTGTGGAACCGGACTAGAAAGCTGCGACAATGATTCCCGTTGCCCACCGCTATGGATCGTGCCATCCATGAAGAACACCTGGGACTGGAACCTGGAGGAGGACATGTAGCCCATCTATAACGTGTAAGTGGAGTACGGTAATTGTGAACGGTAGCGCTGTGAATATATGTAGACTAGTCGTGCACAAATTTATCACATGAGTTGGAGATGAACTTGTGTGTCATACTGGCATTTGTCCTTTAGAATTTATTACTAGTAAATGTGTTATGTGTACGTGCAACTTGTGTGGTTGTTGCACGGGCTCCAACACGCTCTTTGAGAAAAAAAGGTGGCACAGCTTTGGATATACGTGACGTGGCGGCATCATACAGTAGCACCGTTCACTATAGTTGTACTAGTACACTCCTACTAGGACGACAACTCCTATAAAACCTTGCGATTGGCTCTTTGCCTCTTTGGGAGGTTCAACAGTTTGTACTCGTGTGAACCTTGCACTTGGCTCTTCGCCTCTTCGGAAGGTCCAACAATGATGATACTATAGTACAATATGCTTCTGGCAATCTGACACCGATTGAACTGCTGCACGTCCACCGCGAGGGCGAGGGCGAGGGAGAGGGAGAGGGAGAGGGTGCTGTAGTCAAAACCCTCTCCTCATCCTGCGAACCACCGCGTGCGTGAGCAAGGGAGAGGCATAGTAAGCAAGCTTCTCCTCGTTCGGTGAGTTGACGGGACACATCAAAGCAGTACTAGTACTAGTAGTAGTAGTCCATACTGCGTCCTTTCCGATTAATATGGCTTAATTTGAAACGAGAAAATACACTGGCGGTCAACGTATGTAACAGTACGCTCTTTATGGTCATTATATATAGTTTTGCGGCGATTATGCGATCACTAGCTCATCGTAGAGCACCGTATTGCACCCTACTGACCGACCACATAGTCGACGTGGCACTTTGTTGACAGGTTAAATTGTCACCTGGTTTCTGGGTCCCACCTGTTAGTTGGCAGAGCAAAGAAATCAGTTAAACAAAACTTTACGCAGGCGCGACACGAGTCCAACCCTTGCGCGCGAACCGCCCTGGCTGTGTATGTGAGTGCATGCACGTGTCCTCCCTCGGTCTTCCAACAAAGAGTGTACTACATGATGTACATCTACACTTCCAATGTGTTTAGCCTTTAATCTAAATCGATATTGATCGACTAATGCACCAACTTGTGCCGTAGGTATAGGCTACATGTCTACCCTTAATTACAGCATGCAACGGCCTTCATTTAATCTTCTTATCTCAATGGTCGCATGCACACATAAGTCTGCTACTTTTGGGCGTTAATTATGCCCTGGTCAATGTGTAAATCTCTAAATGTACAATCTTTCATGGACGTAGGGAGTAGGTTGAGCACTTGAGCGTGAGCGTGTGTGTTGCGTCTTGTGTTGTGTGCCGCATGGGTGCGTGAGAGTTGCGTGCGTCCATGTGTATGTGTGAGTGTTGCATGTTGCATGCATGCATGCATGGGACTTACTCCCTCCCATTGACATGTTCATATTTCAAGCTTCCTCTGTTCCCTCCATATGGTGATACTCCCTCTGTTCCCAAATAGTACGGAGTAAAAGCCTCCCTCTGTTCCCAAATACAGAGTATTTGTCTTTCTACAGATTTCAACAAGTGACTAGGTACAGAGAAAAATGAGTGAAGTGAGCGTAGAGGCATAGGGATACTGTAGAAAGGAAGTCATCGTGATCCATTTATTCCCCATCTCGGTCAGAGAGAACTATTAAACTAGTCTCTTCTTCCTCCTCTCTTCTTCTTCCTCCTCTCTTCCCCATCGTCGGCCGCACACCATTTACCCCCGCTCACTGCTCGCCCGCCCGCGCCATCTTCCTTGGTAGGTCGCGCGTACCATATCCCCCCGCTCACTGCTCGGCCACACGAGGAGAAGCTTCTTCGCTCGCCCGCCCGAATCCACTTCCCCGCTGGCTCGCAGGCACCGAAAACCCCAATGGCAGAACCGACTGACACGCAGAGCCGTGATTGGAATTCCCTCCTCGATGTTCTCTTGGAGCAGATCTATAGTCGTATGGACCTACTCACCACCATCCGTCTGGCCGCATGCTCGGTGTCTTTGTACCGTCTACTCGTCTGCAACCGGCCGGCTCTTTTCAAGACACCCTGCTTGCTGATGCCGATCCTCGTAGGTGGCCCAGACACCGACTTGACGATCCTACGGAGGTTGCTGTGGTGCCCCTCGACATGCTACCACTACCAGTCCACCTGTCCTTCATGCGCGGCCACTACTGGGCGGGCATGAAGGCCAACTGGATCGTCCTCATCCACCACACCGGTAGTATGTGGCGTCTCATGGATATCTACACCCAGCAAGAGATCACCCTTCCATCGTTGGATACCGCCGCCATCGAGCCTCGCGGCCCGCCGGACACTCCTGCCTACTACGCATGAGACGCGTCAAGCTTTTGGCTCGACCTCTGTTTGCAGAAAGTTGTAATCTGCGAAGTTCCCACACCATCAGAAGACTACATGGATTACAAGCTCATTGCCATGTTCAACAAGGGATTAGTCTATCTGGAATCCGGTCGCCATACATGGTTATGGCTCATCATCAATCCTGTTGAGGAAACATTTCTGTCTGATGCTATAGTGCATGATGGCTTCGTTTACGCGGTCGACGCATAGATTGGCTACCTATATTGGTGGAATCTATCATCGTGTAATTGTTCTATCTCATCTCATCTTTACCTTATGAATACGACTGCCTGTTCATTTGTTACAAATTTAGAATGCATAGCATGTCTATAACCACATCATTGCTATATGTTCCTCTCATTTCCTAGATTTTTATGACCACACATGTTATTGTTAGAGTTGATATGAGAACAATTGGCATCTAACGATTATTAGAATACATATTATGAGCATAACATCATGATTTCTATATGTTACTCTCATTTACAAGATTTTTATAACAACGCATGTTATTGCTTAGAGTTGATATGAGAACAGTAGTAGTAAGTGCTATGGTAGAATATGAGTAGACATTGTCATAGCTGTTTTCCTCTCATTGTTACATGATGTTTGAACCATGACATATTGCTAGAATATGAAAGCCATTGGCTTTTTTTTAACTTGGGGTATGATTATGACCACGGCATTGCAATTATCTGTCTATGATATGTGTCACTGTTATAATAATCTTAATTCCACACATACTCTGAATATGATTGTTTATTTTTGTCCTTTTGGTCTCCAATTTGAATTGTTGCAGCAGACGCAAATGCGCTTGCCTTCATGATTCCAGGACCTGGAATCATACCAGCCGATGGGTGGTGGTTTATCGCTCGTTCAGCTGACGGCAGTCATTTGATGCTCATTCGCATGTACCAAATTGACCAAACCATTACATCAAACCACATGCAGTACAATGTGTGGGGCGTTCATGACATTGATGGCTATGGCTGCTTCGTGTTCGAGAAAGATCCCAGCTCCGTTGGGCCAGGCGTATTCAACTGGAGGCGGGTTTACAGCCTCGGAAACCACTCCTTGTTCCTCGGGCTCAATTATCCGATCATCCAACCAATCATCGATCATATCACCGGCGATGATGACTGTGCTATGCAACTTCCATTCACGATGGGGGGCTGTGTTTACACATCATACCATGGGTTTCATGAATCACCATATCCAGAGATTCGTCGACACAGCTTGTTGCCAGATAATCTTCAGTGTGTGAAAGGCATCAAGCTTCCATGCGATGGATGGCTTTTGCAAACCCGACATTCGGCGATGTCGTTCATGCCAACAGGAAATATGCACAACTTGATTCGTGCTGATATCTAGACTGAGCCATGTATTCTGCTGCTGTAGCACGACCCTCTTTTGTTGGATATTATGTACTGTTGTTAGTTTGAAGCACTCCTCTGGTTTGAAGGATAGATACCTTCCTGGGATCAAGTGCATCCTAACTCACCTGCGTAGGATATACTGATAATGATGATGGAGATGCTGTGCAGAAGCCATATATATATCAGTTAGGCTTCAAGTGCGTACTTGTTAGTTAAACCTATGTATAAATTGTGACACTAAATACGACTAGTAAGTAGTACAATAGCAGTACTAGTATACGTCGGTCAAATTATTCATCATGTCCACACATTGAATTGACGTGACAACACGCTGCGCGTGAGGTGACACAAGAATCCCGGTGGCGTGTTCTGGTATTTTGGACTTCAGATTTGGAGTACCACTTATCTGTCAAAATCTTTCATCATTCACTTAAAACAGTCGATTGATCATACATTGAGTACCATATAACTGGAATTATCGATGCAAGTCGAAGAAGGATTGGCCCGTGCTGCCGGCTGGCGTCAAGTTCGATCCCACGGATCAGGAGCTGATCGAGCACCTTGAGGCCAAAGTGAGTGCTGACAGCGCGAGATTTCAGTCTCTCATCGATTTGTTCATACCAACCATCGACAGCGAGCATGACATATGTTACACCCAACCTGAGAAACTTCCAGGTAAGACACCGACCGGCCGTCTACTTGCACAAATATATTCCTTTGTTTATAGCTCTATTTTTCTTTTTAGACGTAGACCTGGTGAAGCAATTACAATTTGACAGTTAATAAAAAGTGAAAAAAGTGACTGCAACATGCCAAAGATGTTATGAAAATGCCAACTAGGTACACTAAAACCTGTATTCCACAATACTGCAGGTATCACACTGAGTGGCCTAAGGAAGCATTTCTTCCAGCGCAATTCTAGGGCATTCAAAAGGGGCGCGTGGACGTGTCGCAAGATACAGTCGGAGTGCGGCATGCACGCGATGTGGCACAAGACCGGCAATACCTTGCCGGTGATGGTCAACGACCGGCAGACGGGCAGCAAAAAAAGGTTCTGGTGCTGCACACCAACAAGAACTTCGACCAGCAGAGGACCAACTGGGTGATGCACCAGTACCACCTCGGGGACCTGGAGCAAGAGAAGGAGCGGGAGCTGGTCCTCTGCAAGATTTTCTACCAGACGAACACTAGGGCCAGGAGTAAAAATATTATAAGTTAGTTTGGTATTGGTAGTTGTACTACCTTGTCGTCCGCAAGTTGGTATTGTTGTTAACGATCTTTTGGTATGAACATGCATTTTCTTCCAATCATCATGTCGAGGGTCGACGTGGATATAAAGCTGAATCATTTGTTTTGAAACGAATTTTCGGGCACCTGATTTTTATTTGATGGGTAGCATAAGCACCCGCCGTTCGAATTCCCAGTTCTCCAATTTTTTCTAAACAAGTGCATGCACTTATTATCATGATAAAAAAACAATATCTGTGCTGCATCCCAGTTATCAGTCTGTACTTGCAGAATTCTCTCGTTTATTGAGCACGTATATTGTTTTTTCAGGTCGAGCAAGTTTCAACTGGGTTGTAGATTGCCCAGGGTTGTTTTGTTTTTAACAGGCCCAGCCCATGACGACAACGGGGCACAAAGATCCAGCAAGTATCTACTGGCCTCTGGCCCACCAGCGTTAGTTATATTTTGTCTTACAACATCCGCAGGCAGTTTTTTTACTGAATCAAACACACAGCCCAGTTCTATTTTCCTCTTGAAACGCATGTCCTACATCCGTTTTCTAATCTCTACCTATAGTTTTACTAGTTCATATACACATATCATTATATTGAAAACACATAAAATTCCCTTTTCATATTTACATCCTTATTTTTGTTGTTTTTCCCACCCAGCGCTGATTTTATTACCACTGGTTTTCTCTTAAACCAACTAAATTGTCCCACGTCTTATTTGCTTACAAAAACAAAACGATTTTTTTGGCAAATCAATAAGTTCTTAAATTTTTTTACCATTTCGGGATTACAACAGTTCAGACTCCACCGAAAAATGCAAAATAAGGTTGGACTTTTTGACCGTGGTCCTGGGCAGAAAATGGGTTGTAATAAATTACTAAGAATAAGCAAATGGGCTGCAAATTATAAAAAAACCAAATGGGCTTTATGTTGTCTGCCACAGATTTGGAGGCTGACTTGTGGGCCTACTAAGTTCATGCGTACACAAGGTTTCTCAAAAAATAAACTTAGTCAACAATCGACTCTACCAGCGTCAGACCGTTAGATGTCAATCTAACGGCAATCGTGCTTCTTCAGTCTCTGATCTTCCAGTCCCAGCCGCCCAAACCAGCGCCATCGGAACCGCCTGCTCCCGCCTCCCGTGGCCGGCAGTGCTGCCGGGAAGGCCTCACGGCCCCATCGTACTCGCATCCCTGGCCTGTCTATCCCTCTACTCACCCACACCTCCTGTTATTTTCCGGTGATGGCAGCCGAACCAGTCAACCCTCGTACTCTCCACCGCGTGGGCAGCCACTGCCGTGTCTTCCCCGGCTCCATGTCGTTCCTTTCGTAGGCCTCGCCGTCGTCCACCACCCTGGTGCTCTCGGCGCGGCATGGTCAATGATGTCCATCCAACGGCCGTAGTGCATCTTCAACCTCTGGTCTTCTTGCCCCAGCCGCCCAAAGCAGCGCCGGTCGTGCCGCATGCTCCTACCTCCCATGGCCGGTTGTGCTGCCGCGGAGGCCTCACCGTCCCCATACTACTCCCACCGCTGGCCAGGCCATCCCTCCACTCACCCACTCCCCCTGTTATTCTGCGGCAATGGCAGCCTCACACCATAGCCGAAACCAGTGAACCCTCGTACTCCTCTTCGCGTGGGCATCCACTGCCGTGTCTTCCCCGGCTCCGTGTCGTCCCCTTCCTAGGCCTCGCCGTCGTCCACCGTCGGCGCGGCGTGGTCAATGTGGTCAACGACCGACTTCCATCGGAAGAGTACTGTACGTGGAGAGGCTGACAGCTGGGTCCACGACAGCCGCAAGGAAGTGCCTCCTTATTACGCGTAAAATAATTATTCCTCCACCTGACAACAGGGACCCACCAGACGGGCCACCAGTATTTCGTGGAAAAAACGTTTCCCCCCTGACTACTGGGACCCACCGGACGGGCCACCGTATTTTGCGAAAAGAACGTTTGCCCCTGACTACTGGGACCCACCGGACGGACCACCGTATTTCGTGAAAAAAACGTTCCACCCCCCTGCTATCAGCTCAGACCCACCGGAAGTGCCTCCTTATTATGCACACAAAAATGAATACTCCCCCTGCTAGCTGGGGCCCAACCTGGTGGGAGGCTGACTTGTGGGCCTACTAAGTTGACGAGGATGGAGGGCTTTATCAACTTAGTCAATATGAACGATTCTAGCTCCAGTGACCGTACGATGTCCATCCAACGGTCGTAGTGCTTCTTCAACCTCTGGTCTTCTTGCTCCAGCCGCCCAAAGCTGCGCCAGTCGTGCTGCATGCTCCTGCCTCTCGTGGCCGGCTGTGATACCGCGGAGGCCTCACTGCCCCCTACTACTCCCACTGCTGGCCCATGCTATCCCTCTACTCACCCACACCCCTTGTTATTCTACGGCGATGGCAGCCTCACGCCGCAGCCGAACTAGTGAACCCTCGTACTCCTCTCCGCATGTGCATCCACTACCGTGTCTTTCCCGGCTCCACGTCGTCCCCTTCCTAGGCCTCGCCATCATCCACCGCCTTGGTGCTCTCGGCGCGGCGTGGTCAATGTGGTCAACGACTGACTTCCATCGGAAGAGTACTGTACGTGGAGAGGCTGACAGCTGGGTCCACGGCCATAGCCCAATTTTTTTGTGATTTGCCAAGTAAGTTGCTTTGTCAGGCCTGTTGGGCTGCAAATCTTTCAAGACAAGGAGAGCTTCATTCGGCTGGCTGAGAAAATGGCCCATCAGTAATGAGAAATGGGATGTACATTTTTAAAACACATCAAATTGGCAATTAGTTTAAAATGTCTTTTTTCATTTAGAGATTTTAAATTACATTAATTTTTATGCATGGAGAATTTGTAGGATTTTATATTGCTATACATTTATTTTTAAAATCAGTTTGAATGTGAGTCGAAATTTCGGGATTAAAAACAGTTCGGACCGCACCAAAATATGGAAAATTCGTTAATTTTTGAACCGTGCCACAATATGGGCTGTAATGCTAACAAAAAGAATATGGGCTCCAAAAATCCTTAAGAATTAGCAAATGCGCTGTAAATTATTAGAAATAATGACAGATGGGTTGTATGCTGTTTTCCAAAGATTTGAGGCTTTCCTAAAAAGAAAGGTTGACGCACAAGCAGTGACTGTTGGATGTCCATCGATCGGCCATCTTGCTTCTTCAATCTCTACTCTTCCTGCTCCAGCCGCTTAAACAAGCGCCGGCGGGACTGCCTGCTCCCTCCTCCTCGCGGCCGGCTGTGCTGCCGCACAGGCCTCACCGCCCCACCGTACTGCCATCGCTAGCCTAGCCATCCCTGTAATCACCCACACCTGCTATTATTCTCCGGCGACGGCAGACAAACCAGTAAACCCTCGTACAGTCGTACTCCCCTCCGCGTGGGAAACAACTGCCGAGTCTTCCCTGCCTTCATGTCATTCCCTTCCTAGGCCTCGCCGTCGTCCACCGCCCTGGTGCTCTCGGTGCGCCTGGTCAACGTGGTCAACAACCGACATGCATCTGAAGTGGACTGTACGTGGAGAGGCCGATAGCTGGGTCCACGGCCGCATGCAAGGAAATGCCTCCTTATTATGCACAAAATAATGATTCCTCCACCTGACATCGGGGACCCACCGAAAGGGCCTCTGTATTTCGCGAAAAAAACGTTACCGACGCTGACAGCTCGGACCCACCAGCTATATCTTCGCATGCAAGGAAGTGCATCCTTATTACGTTCAAAAAAATGAATACCCCCCTGCTAGCTGGGACCCACCTTGGTGGGAGGCTGACTTGATGCCTACTAAGTTGACGGGGACGGAGGGCTTTGTCAACTTAGTCAATATGCATGATTCTAGCTGCAGTGACCGTACGATGTCCATCCAACGGCCATAGTGCTTCTTCAACCTCTGGTCTTCTTGCTCCAGCCGCCCAAACCAGCGCCGGTCGTGCCTCGTGCTCCTGCCTCCCGTGGCCGGCTGCGATGCGGTGGAGGCCTCACCGCCCCATACTACTCCCACCGCTGGCCAGGCCATCCCTCTAGTCGCCCACACCCCCTGTTATTCTGCAGCGACGGAAGCCTCACACCGCAGCGAACCAGTGAACCCTCGTACTCCTCTATGCGTGGGCATCCACTGCCGCGTCTTCCCCGGCTCCACGTCGTCCCCTTCCTAGGCCTTGCCGTCGTCCACCGCCCTGGTGCTCTCGGCGCGGCGTGGTCAACATGGTCAAGGAACGGCTTCCATCAGACATGGACTGTACGTGGAGAGCCTGACAGCAGGGTCCACAACCGCAGCAAGGAAGTGCCTCCTTATTACGTGCAAAATAATTATTCCTCCACCTGATAGCGGGGGCCCACTGGACAGGCCACCGTATTTCGGCCCCCCTGACTGCTGGGACCCACCAGCTACATCTTCGCACGCAAGGAAGTGCCTCACAGTCGGGACCCACCTGGTCGAAGCGTACGTAGCATTGTCATTCTGGTCGCGAACGTGTACATACATATATACTGATCAATGTAGAGGCGCGCATGTGTCGTAGTAGAGGCGCGCACGTAGCATGTACACGTACGTACAGCGGCCAGGTGCAAGAAAGAAAATACGGCCACGTATGTGTACATACGGGCTGGGTCTCAAACGCCTACTCGCGCATACGTACGGCCAGGGCTCGTGTACATGGCTGGGTCGGAATGGAGAAACATCATCGTTGTCGTGTTCATGGGGAGGCAACGGAATGCGTCATGTTCATGGGGAGGCAACGGAATGTGTCGTGTTCATCGGGAGGGCTTGGACGGAACAGGTGATGGAAACGAGGCATGGCGTACCACAGAACGGAGGAAACGGCCTTGTGTTCGACCGGCCACGTTCGAAACGGAATCTTGTTTAACAGGAGGGGTCTGGCGTACCACAAAACGGAGGAAACGGACCTCCTACGGTCGAAACGGGGGTCCTGTTGATCAGGAGGGGTGTGGCGTACCGCAAAACGAGGTTTTGTCACAATTTTCGTCATAGAAGTGTCATATGTATGACAGAAAAAAATTTCATTCGGCCCAAAATGTCACGGATGTATCTTTTTTTGTAGTGGAGGGATTTGGTGATGATGGATAGTCGCACATCGAGCGTAGGAGGTCCTCCAATTTGCGGATAATGCCTTTTCGTGTGATGATATGCTCCTTCAGCAAAATATTTTCACTTGTGAGATACTTGTTTTGAATACGAGCTAACTCGATCATCTTGAAAGCTTCAATCTCCGTTGGGGTAAAGAGATTATGATGAGGTTGAAGGATGTCTTCGTCCACTGCTGCCGGAACTTGATCTCCCATGGCCTTCTTGATCCCATCATCCTTCTTGATCTCCCCAGGTTCTTCTCACTTCAGTTCTATCTTCATTAGCCAAGCATCATTGCCCTCATTGTTGGAGGAGGAGGGAGACGACATGATGCCTGGCTTTGACAACCCTCGCAGAAAACAGCTCAAAACGAAAACAGGATATATTTGCATGATATGGTGGTCAAAACCTTCGGGAGATTATATAATGAATTTTTACCGACCAAAAGAAGTATCGTGCTAGAAAACAGAGTCTGGAGGGCACACGAGGTGCCCACGAGGCAGGGGCGTGCCCAGGGGGGTAGGGCGCGCCCTCCACACTCGTGGAAGCCCCGTGTCCTTTCCGGACTGCTTCTTATTTTCCTATTTTCTTAAATATTCCAAAACGGAGAAAAATTGCTATTAAAACTGTTTTGGAGTCGGTTTACTTACCGTGCCATGTAACTCTTCCTTTTTGGAGTCTGAAACGTTTGGGAAAGTGTCCCTTATGAATTCCTCAGGGGTTACGGTTTCAATAACATTAGTTTCAACATTTATGGGATTACTTGTGATATAATGTTTGATTCTTTGACTGTTCACCACCCTCGGATTTGTGCCTTCGAAGTTGTTGATTTTTATGGCACCGGAACGATAAACCTCCTCGATGACGTAAGGACCTTCCCATTTAGAGAGGAGTTTGCCTGCAAAAAATCTTAAACGAGAGTTGTATAGCAATACATAATCACCTACATTAAACTCACGCTTTTGTATCCTTTTATCATGCCATCTTTTAACTTTTTCTTTAAACAGGTTGGCATTCTCATAAGCCTGGGTTCTCCATTCATCGAGTGAGCTAATTTCAAAAAGCCTCTTCTCACCGGCAAGTTTGAAGTCATAGTTGAGCTCTTTAATGGCCCAATATGCCTTATGTTCTAGTTCGAGAGGTAAGTGACATGCTTTACCATAAACCATTTTATAATGAGACATACCCATAGGATTTTTATATGCAGTTCTATAGGCCCATAATGCATCATCAAGTTTCTTGGACCAATTCTTCCTAGATCTATTAACAGTCTTTTGCAAAATTAATTTAAGCTCTCTATTACTCAATTCTACTTGACCACTACACTGTGGATGATATGGAGATGCAATTATATGATTAACATCACACTTAGCAAGCATTTTATGAAAAGCACCATGAATAAAATGTGAACCACCATCAGTCATTAAGTATCTAGAGACTCCAAACCTCGGAAAAATAACTTCTTTAAGCATCTTAATAGAGGTGTTATGAGCAGCACTACTAGTTGGAATAGCTTCTACCCACTTAGTAACGTAATCAAAAGCAACTAAAATATGTGTATACCCATTAGAGGAAGGAAAAGGTCCCATATAATCAAAGCCCCGAACATCAAATGGTTCAATAACAAGTGAATAATTCATAGGCATTTCTTGATGTCTACTAATATTACCAATTCTTTGACATTCATCACAAGACAAAACAAACTTGTGGGCATCCTTGAAGACAGTAGGCCAATAAAAACCGGATTGCAATACCTTATGTGCAGTTCTATCTCCAGCATGGTGTCCTCCATAAGCCTTAGAGGGACACTTGCGTAGGATATGTTCCTGTTCATGCTCAGGTACACAACATCTAATAACACCATCTACACCTTCTTTATAAAGATGTGGGTCATCCCAGGAGTAATGTCTTAAATCATAGAAGAACTTTTTCTTTTGCTGGTATGTGAAACTAGGTGGTATAAATTTAGCAACAATATAATTAGCATAATCAGCATACCATGGAGCAGTATGAGAAGCATTTATGACAGCTAATTGTTCATCAGGGAAGCTATCATCAATAGGTAGTGGATCATCAAGAACATTCTCTAACCTAGACAAGTTGTCTACAATGGGGTTCTCAGCTCCCTTTCTATCAATAATATGCAAATCAAATTCTTGTAGTAAGAGAACCCATCTAATAAGTCTAGGTTTAGCATCTTTCTTTTCCATAAGATATTTAATAGCATCTGATCGGTGTGAACAGTTACTTTGGAATCAACAATATAAGATCTGAACTTATCACAAGCAAATACAACTGCTAAAAATTCTTTTTCAGTAGTAGCATAATTTCTCTGAGCACTGTCTAGAGTTTTACTAGCATATTGGATAACATTTAATTTATTATCAACTCTTTGTCCTAGAATAGCCCCTACAGCATAATCACTAGCATCACACATGATTTCAAATGGTAAATTCCAATCAGGAGGCTGAACAATAGGTGCAGAAATCAAAGCTTTCTTAAGTATTTCAAATGCTTCTACACAATCATCATCAAAGACAAAGGAACATCTTTTTGTAAGAGATTAGTCAGAGGCCTGAAAATTTTGGAGAAGTCCTTAATGAACCTCCTATAAAAACCGGCATCACCAAGGAAACTTCTTATACCTTTAATGTCCTTAGGGCACAACATCTTTTCAATAGCATCAACTTTAGTTTTATCAACTTCAATACCTCTTTCAGAAATTTTATGCCCCAAGACAATACCTTCATTAACCATAAAGTGGCACTTCTCCCAATTCAAGACAAGATTAGTTTCTTCACATCTCTGCAAAACTCGATCAAGGTTGCTTAAGAAGTCATCAAAAGAACTTCCATAAACGTAGAAATCATCCATGAAAACCTCAACAATCTTTTCACAAAAGTCAGAGAATATAGCTGTCATACATCTTCAAAAGGTAGCAGGTGCATTGCATAAACCAAAAGGCATATGTCTATAAGCAAAGGTACCGAAAGGGCAAGTAAAAGTTGTCTTTTCTAGATCCTCTTTTGATACGGTATTTGAGAGAAACCAGAATAACCATCTAGAAAGGAAAAATGTGTATGTTTGGATAGTCTTTCTAGCATTTGATCTATAAAAGGTAAAGGGTAATGATCCATTTTAGTAGCTTTATTTAATTTGCGTAAATCAATTACCATTCTATAACCTGTAACAATTCTTTGTGGGATCAATACATCTTTATCATTAGGAACAACTGTAATACCTCCCTTCATAGGGACACAATGGATAGCACTTACCCACTGACTATCAGCAACAGGATAAATATACCTGCCTCCAGAAGCTTTAGTATTTCTTTTCTTACCACTTCTTTCGTCTTAGGATTTAACCGTCGTTGATGATCAACGATCGGTTTCGCGTCTTTCTCCAATTTTATTTTGTGATGGCATAGAGTGGGACTAATGCCCTTAAGATCATCAAGAGTATATCCAATAGCAGCATGGTGCTTCTTCAGAGTTTTCAATAATTTCTTTTCTTCATGCTCTGAAAGGTTAGCACTAATAATAACAGGATATATCTCTTTTTCATCTAGATAAGCATATTTAAGAGTATCGGGTAAAGGTTTAAGCTCAAACACGGGATCACACTTAGGTGGAGGAGGTTCCCCTAGGATTTCAACAGGAAAGTTGTGTTTCAAAATAGGTCCCTATTTAATGAATACTTCATCTATTTCCCTTCTTTCATTCATAAACATATCATTTTCGTGGTCTAGCAAATATTATTCTAAAGGATCACTAGGAGGCATGGCAAAAGAAGCAAGACCAATAATTTATCTCTACTAGGAAATTATTTATCATGGGGTTGTCTACAAAATTTAGCAAAATTAAACTCATGAGACATATCCCCTAAACCAACAGAAACAATATCCTTATTGCAGTCTATCTTAGCATTAACAGTATTCAAGAAGGGTCTATCAAATATAATGGGACAAAAGTTATCTTGTGGGGAACCAAGAACAAGAAAATCAGTAGGGTATTTAACTTCCCCACACAATACTTCAACATCTCTAACAATCCCAACTGGTGAAACAGTATCTCTATTGGCAAGCTTAATTGTAACATCAATTTCTTCTAACTCAGCAGGTGCAATATCATGCATAATTTCTTTGTATAAGGAATGAGGTATTGCACTTGCACTAGCACCCATATCACATAAGCCATGATAGCAATGATCTACTATTTTAAAATAAATAACAGGCATGCCTACAACAGGTCTATGTTTATTTTTAGTATCAAGTCTAGCAATTCTAGCAGCTTCATCACAGAAGTAAATAACATGCCCATCAATATTATTGGCCAAGAGATCTTTAACCATAGCAACACTAGGTTCAACTTTAATTTGCTCAGAGGGTGTAGGTGTTCTAGTATTACTCTTACGAACCATAGTTGAAGCTTTAGCATGATCCTTTATTCTAATCGGGAAAGGTGGTTTCTCAATATAGGCAGTAGGAACAACAGGATCATTATAAGTAATAGTCTTTTCTTCAACTTTAATAGGTGCAACTACTTTTACTTCAATGGGAGGATTATATTTAAACCACTTCTCCTTAGGGAGATCAACATGAGTAGCAAAGGATTCATAGAAAGAAGCTACTATCTCAGAGTCAAGTCCATATTTAGTGTTAAATTCACAAAAAGCATCGATATCCATAAAAGATTTAACACAATCAAACTTAGGTGTTATACCTGACTCCTTACCTTCGTCGAGATCCCAATCTTTAGAGTTGCATTTAATTCTCTCCAATAAATCTCATTTAAATTCAATAGTCTTCATCATAAAAGAACCAGTACAAGAAGTATCGAGCATGGAGCGATTACCGAGAGAAAGTTGAGCATAATTTTTTTGAATAATCATTTCTTTTGAGAGCTCATGATTGGGGCATGAATATAACATTGACTTAAGCCTCCCCCAAGCTTGAGCGATGCTTTCTCCTTCACGAGGCCAAAAATTATATATATAATTATGATCACAATGAATAAGATGCATAGGATAAAACTTCTGATGAAATTCCAATTTCAACCGGTTGTAGTTCCATGGTCCCATATCATAGCATAGATTAAACCATGTCAATGCCTCTTCCTTCAAAGATAAAGGGAAGACCTTCTTCTTGATAACATCCTCGGGCATACCTGCAAGCTTAAATAATCCACAAACTTCATCCACATAGATTATGTGCAAATCGGGATGTAATGTTCCATCACCTGTGAAAGAATTAGCTAGCAGTTTCTCTATCATAGCCGAAGGAATTTTAAAGTAAACATTTTTAGTAGGTTCAGTAGGTTGAGGAGCAACTCTTTCCTCTACTGGTCGGGGTGAAGATACCCCGAACAAGCCCCTCAAAGGATTATGTTCCATAGTAACAAGTGATAGTAAATTTCAGCACACTATATAATTTTTTCCTTACCAAATTCCACCTACCAAAGGAGCTTCACTCCCCGGCAACGGCGCCAGAAAAGAGTCTTGATGACCCACAAGTGTAGGGGGTCTATCGTAGCCTTTTCGATAAGTAAAAGTGTCGAACCCAACGAGGAGCACAAGGAAATGATAAGCGGCTTTCAGCAAGGTATTCTCTGCAAGCACTGAAATTATTGGTAACAGATAGTTTTGTGATAAGGTATTTGTAACAAGTAACAAATAGAAAAAGTAAATAAGGTGCAACAAGGTAGCCCAATCCTTTTTGTAGCAAAGGACAAGCCTGGACAAACTCTTATATAAAGGAAAGCGCTCCCGAGGACACATGGGAATTATCGTCAAGCTAGTTTTCATCATGCTCATAAGATTCGTGTTTGGTACTTTGATAATTTGATATGTGGGTGGACCAGTGCTTGGGTACTGTCCTTCCTTGGACAAGCATCCCACTTATGATTAACCCCTATTGCAAGAATCCGCAACTACAACAGAAGTATTAAGGTAAACCTAACCATAGCATGAAACATATGGATCCAAATCAGCCCCTTACGAAACAACGCATAAACTAGGGTTTAAGATTCTGTCACTCTAGCAACCCATCATCTACTTACTACTTCCCAATGCCTTCCTCTAGGCCCAATCAATGGTGAAGTGTCATGTAGTCGACGTTCACATGACACCACTAGAGGAAAGACAACATACATCTCATCAAAATATCGAACGAATACCAAATTCACATGACTACTTATAGCAAGACTTCTCCCATGTCCTTAGGAACAAACGGAACTACTCAAATCATATTCATGTTCATAATCAGAGGGTATTAATATGCATAATGGATCTAAACATATGATCTTCCACTAAGTAAACCAACTAGCATCAACTACAAGGACTAATCAACACTACTAGCAACCCACAGGTACCAATATGAGGTTTGGATACAAAGATTATATACAAGAGATGAACTAGGGTTTGAGATGAGATGGTGCTGGTGAACATGATGGAGATTGACCACCTCCCGATGAGAGGATCGATGGTGATGATTTCCCCCTCCCGGAGGGAAGTTTCCCCGGCAGAACAGCTCCGCTGGAGCCCTAGATTGGTTCCGCCAAGGTTCCGCCTCGTGGCGGCGGAGTTTCGTCCCGTGAGCTTGCATATGAGTTTTTCCTCAATGAAAGACTTCATATAGCCAAAGATGGGCATTAGAGGGCTGCCAGGGGGCCACGAGGCAGGGGGCGCGCCCCCACCCTCATGGACGGTGGGTGGCCCCCCTCTGGTACTTCTTTCCGCCAATATTTTATACATATTCTGAAACGTGCTCCCGTGAAGTTTCAGGACTTTTGGAGATGTGCAGAATAGGTCTCTAATATTTGCTCCTTTTCCAGCCCAGAATTCCAGCTGCCGGCATTCCCCCTCTTCATGCAAACCTTGTAAAATCAGAGAGAATATGCATAAGTATTGTGACATAATGTGTAATAACAGCCCATAATGTAATAAATATTGATATAAAAGCATGATGCAAAATGGACAGATCAATACCTTAATAAGATTTTGAATAAGTTCAAAATGGATCAGTCAAAGAAAGGGTTCTTGCCTGTGTTGCAAGTTGTGAAGTTGAGTAAGACTCAAAGCCGGACCATGGCAGAAGATAGAGAGAGAATGAAAGTCATTCCCTATGCCTCAGCCATAGGTTCTATAAAGTATGCCATGTTGTGTACCATACATATTATGTACCTTGCCATGAGTTTGGCAAGGGGGTAGAATAGTGATCCAGGAGTAGATCACTGGACAGCGGTGAAAATTATCCTTAGTTACCTAAGAGGACTAAGGAAATATTTCTCGGTTATGGAGGTGATAAAGAGTTCGTCGTAAAGAGTTACGTTAATGTAAGCTTTTACGCCGATCCAGATGAATCTGAGTCTCAATCTGGATACATATTGAAAGTGGGAGAAATAAGCTAGAGTAGCTCCATGCAGAGCATTGTAGACATAGAAATTTGTGAAATACATACGGATCTGCATGTGGCAGACCCGTTGACTAAACTTCTCTCACAAGCAAAACATGATCACACTTTAGTACTCATTGGGTGTTAATCACATGGCGATGTGAACTAGATTATTGACTCTAGTAAGCCCTTTGGGTGTTGGTCACATGGCGATGTGAACTATCGCTGTTAATCACATGACGATGTGAACTATTGGTGTTAAATCACATGGCCATGTGAACTAGATTATTGACTCTACTACAAGTGGGCGACTGAAGGAAATATGCCCTAGAGGCAATAATAAAGTTGTTATTTTATTTTCCTTATATCATGATAAATCTTTATTATTCATGCTAGAATTGTATTACCGGAAACTTGATACATGTGTGAATACATAGACAAAACACCGTGTCCCTAGTAAGCCTCTACTAGATTAGCTCGTTAATCAAAGATGGTTAAGTTTCCTAACCATAGACATGTGATGTCATTTGATGAACGGGATCACATCATTAGGAGAATGATGTGATGGACACAATACCCATCCATTAGTTTAGCATATTGATCGTTCAGTTTTATTGCTATTGCTTTCTTCATGTCATATACTTATTCCTTTGACTATGAGATTAGGCAACTCCCGGATACCGGAGGAATACCTTGTGTGCTATCAAACATCACAACGTAACTGGGTGATTATAAAGATGCTCTATAGGTATCTCCAAAGGTGTTTGTTGGGTTGGCATAGATCGAGATTGGGATTTGTCACTCCCACTATCGGAGAGGTATCTCTAGGCCCTCTAGGTAATGCACATCATAATAAGCCTTACAATCAATGTGACTAATGAGTTAGTTGCGTGATGATGTATTACGGAACGAGTAAAGAGACTTGTCGGTAACGATATTGAACTAGTTATGTAGATACCGATGATCGAATCTCGGGCAAGTAACATACCGATGACAAAGGGAATAACGTATGTTGTCATTACGGTATGACCGATAAAGATCTTCGTAAAATATGTAGGAACCAATATGAGCATCCAGGTTCCGCTGTTGTTTATTGACCGGAAAGGTGTCCCAGTCATGTCTACATAATTCTCGAACCCATAGGGTCCGCACGCTTAACGTTTGATGATGATTTTGTATTATATGAGTTATGTGATTTGGTGACCGAATTTTGTTCGATGTCCCGGATGAGATCACAGACATGACGAGGAGTCTCGAAATGGCCGAGAGGTAAAGATTGATATATAGGACGATGGTATTCGGACACCGGAAGTGTTCCAGGGGTACCGAGTACATATCGGGTCACTGGAAGGGGTTCCGGGCACCCCCCCGGCAACTATATGGGCCTAATGGGCCAAGAGGGGGACAGACCAGCCCCTAAGGGGCTGGTGCTCCCCGCATGTAGGCTGAAATAGGAGGAGAAGGAAAGAAGGGAAGGGAGAAGGAAAGGAGAGGATTTGGCCTCTCCCTTCCTTCCATCCCCCCTCTCTTTCCTTTCCCCTCCGATGAATAAGGAAGGGGGGCCGAATTGGGGAGGAACCCCAAGTAGGATTCGGCCTACTTGGGGCGCCCCCTTGGCTGCTCCCTCTCCGTCCCACCTATATATATGAGGGGGAGGCGCCTAGAAGAATACAACAACATCTGTTAGCCGTGTGCGGCACCTCCCTCCATAGATTACACCTCCGGTCATATCTTCGTAGTGCTTAGGAGAAGCCCTGCGCGGATCACTTCACCATCACCGTCACCATGTTTTCGTGCTGACGAAACTCTCCCTCAACACTTTGCTGGATCAAGAGTTCGAGGGACGTCATCGAGCTGAATGTGTGCAGAACTCGGAGGTGCCATACGTTCGGTGCTTGATCGGTCGGAACGAGAAGAAGTTCGACTACATCAACCGCGTTGTCAAACGCTTTCACTTTCGGTCTACGAGGGTACGTGGACACACTCTCCTCCTCTCGTTGCTATGCATCTCCTAGATAGATCTTGCGTGAGCGTAGGAATTTTTTTGAAATTGCATGCTACGTTCCCCAACAAAAACATCCAAAACAGATAATATAATAGCATGGAACAATAAAAAATTATAGATACGTTGGAGGCATATCAATAGGTATTGATATTGTAAAATACTAGGTGTGCTTGGATGATATGTTTATCATGTAAATTGCTAGTAGTATTGATCTTGTAAATCTGTAGTTGTGCTTGGATGATAGGTATTGATATTGTGAAATGCTAGTTGTGCTTGGATTGCTAGTGCTTGTGGCTATAGTTGACCTTGCAGATTGTCTAAGGTTCACCACATCCAAATTTAGTTCTTGGATGATAGTGTATTGATCTTGTAAATTGCTAGTTGTGCTTGATGCTTATATTGCACTTGTAAATATCTCAAGGTTAAATCTTCTCTAACAGGATATGGCATGGAAGGCATGTATGTATAGGTGCACAAGAAGCCTTTTGAGTGGACCATTATTCATTATCTATCTGGTAGAGGGGTTCTTATGTTCGGTGGTAACAAACTATTCTTTTTCATACACTTGTAACCATTTGTGTTTTTTCTTTTAGTACTTTTACCATTTATCTAAAGCGTTTTTCTTTTGCTTTTGTTGCACATATCGTCACATACAACATAATGATGTAGTTTAATGAATTAATAGGAGGGAGTGTGCTCTTTGAAGGTGTTGGGGGGGGGGGCACACACAACATTGAACTGGAGAAAGGGTAAAAAAGGATCTGCAAGGGAGACAAAGGATGGGACTTGTTCATTACTGACAATGGTCTAACAGGGGTAGAAATGATATGTTTTTCCATGAGAGGACCAATGCCCAAGATGAATATTCTCTATGGAGACAATGGCGAGGCTGGCGCATTTGATTCTACCATCTTCGCCCAAACGATCAGGCTCAATGATGATGAGGCTAGACACCTCCTCGACATCCTACCACCAAGCAATATCTACATCGGAGTGCCATTTGTGACCCATTTGAGAAAGACAAATCTTACAACAAACACATGATAATATGTTTTGTAAAGTTATTTACCATTTTATATTTTTATGTCCATCACACGTGGCGGTTTGACATGAGTGCTCTTTTGATTTTTCATCAACGATGCCATCATAGAAATTATCTAATAAGATAGCTTCTAGCACTATCATCTCGAGTGATGAAGGACTTGTTGAAGTATGACTCGAAGCAGTGGACGTCAACACCACTGCGTACAAGACGCACAGGGACGACTGCATTGTCGTCAGCAAGGAGGTGTGGGAGGAGGTCATTGTGAGAAAAAAAATCTACAAGTCCTACCTGGAATAACTTGAAGATGATGATTGTCATTGACATCGATAAGCTCCAATGATGTGAGGTCAATAATGCGGGATTGGATGTTTGCTAAAATGCATCGTTGTTTATTGATGATGAACCATTGAGGTTGGTGGTAATGAAGATGAATTCCTCCTCCGACAGAGTACCAGATCACGACTGAAAACAAAGATCGCCCCGAAATGCGAAGTGCCGATGGCAAAAAGAAATGCACCATAAATTGGGTATGAGTTTTAGGGGTATATACAACCATCAGGCACCAGAGGCAGCTGATGGGTGCCCTAGGTGCCGTATACACGGACAACATCTGGGCACCTACACAGTGCGCCTACGCCCTGTGGGCCACCCTAGGTGTTGGACTTTGGTCCTCCGGTGTCGTGAAATTTCCTACTAGGTTTTGTTGGAATTTTCAGGGAGCTTTGTTTTTTTCTAAAATTCAAAAATAACCAAAAAATGGAACTGGATTTATAGGACAATGCATACTTCAAGGATTATAGGCATGAAACATACAAAAAATTTAGATACCTTGAAGACGTACCAACATCATGTGCACGTCCTCGAGCATGAAGATGATAACAAAGATAATTTTTGTATGTAAATGCTACCTGTCATGAACTTGATTAACTGATGCAAACACATTTAGTAAGTCTAAACCAATAATAAAGATGTGTGAAAATGGTTTATATTAAAATATTAAACTACCTCAATGCATATAAAAGAAGTTCTCACATATTCTTTGATAGCCAAATGCATCAAATCAAAATCACCAATGTCAAAGGTTTAGAAAGAATGTCAATATTTATGGGCAACAAAACGGTAATCTTTTATAGGTAGTATGTAAAGATGGAAATCACTTCTAGGTTAACCCGAGATACAGGACGGAATACAATCACTTGTTTCATGTTTGTGCTACTTTAACTAATCAACATGTTATGAAGAATCTCAACATAATTTTAGATCACATGCCCTAATCATTGCCAGGAAAACATAATGAGGAGTTATGAGAAGTCAAAAACAGAAAGCGCTACACTTCTGTATTCAATTATTAGGCCAAGAGGAAGACTTTATAATCGATACTGACGCAAGGAGTAGAGTTTACCATATAGTTAGGCTGCACATCGAGCTATGAATCAGTGAAAGCTCTTGTATGCTTTTTCAGTAAAGCTCTCGTATGAACTAGTGAGGGTGCTTCCAATTTACTTGAAAACCTGAAGCTCATTTGAGAGGGTTCATCGTTAAAATATGCAAACCAAGTTATATAATATGATGTGCCGACCAAAGTAAACTTAGGCATGTACCCCGGTTTCAATTTTTAGAAGGACGCTAACAACGAACCGAGCAGGGCACCATACGCCACATTTGTTAATGAGAAAGAGGATGGCTAAAAAAAGAGAAACCATTAGTTATTCATTAAGATTAATTTGATTCAATGACCTAAGTTCCGCGAGGATATATAGCCCGAAGACGACCAGCAAAAATGTGTTCATTTGCCTCGAACTTTAGAGAGGTGAATGAATGACACTAACGTTTCGATTTGCAGAATACATACATTGTGCTAGTAGAAAGTGATTAGAGCAACTCCAATGAGACGATCCATTTTGTCCGTCCGTATCCATTTGAGTTGGTGCGGACAAAAGTGGTGGCCCAACGCCCCGACCTAAACTTAAATTGTGTCCGTCCGGCGTCCGCGCCGATCCATTTCCGGCCCAAAAATGCGCCTGGAATGCGTCGGCGCGGACGCGAAGCGGACGCGCCGTGCGTCTCCTCGCCGTCCGCCGCGTCCCCACCTGACGGCCGCCCAACTACGACAGTCAACATAATTTATGACGACCGCCCATCTTGGGCCCACACATCAGCGACGGTGGTCGTCCTTTTTTAAGCCGGGCATGCGGCGGGGCCGTCCTCATCCACTACCACTCGCCCCCTCGTCCCCATCTGGCCACCCCTGCCCCCACGCCAGCGACAACCCTAGCCACCGCCAGCATGGGTTTATTCTCCGGCATCGGCAGCAGCCGCAAGGGCAAAGCCCCCGCCCGCCATTCCATCTCCCTCCCCGCCCTCCCCGCGTCGGTGCGCGCTCCCCATCAGAGGCAGCGCATCAACGTGCCGTTGCACCAAACCGAGTGGCACTGGCACCACCGCGTGCCTCTGCCGTACCCGGACGTGACGCTGTCGCATGACTGGCATTTGGATCCGGAGAGGATCCCAATGCCGGCGGCGCCGCGGACGGCGAGGGCCCATGCGGAGGAGGTGCGGCGCCGACGGGCGTTGCTGACGTCAGAGCAGCGTGCCGACCCGCACTTCGCCGTCGACTCGCCCAACTGGGCTCGATGGTTCGCCTTCGAGCACGAGGAGGCGAGGCGACGCGGCGTCTGCGGCGTCGACCGCGACGAGGACCAGGAGGCCGAGGCCGCCTACCAGGCGGCCATCAAGGAGAGCGAGGAGGAGGAGCGGTGGAGGGAGGCGGACGAGGCGGCTTTCGAGGCTGCCATGACCCTCTCCGCGGCGGGCGACTGCGTCGTGCCACCGGTGGCCCCGTCGTCCCCGCCCAAAGCTGAGCCGGAGAAGCCGGCCTACCTCGAGCGCTACTCCTGGACCGGAGTAGTGCGCGAGTGGGTCAGCGCTCCGCCGATCTGGCTCGGGGCAACGAAGAAGCAGGAGGCGGCCTACCTCGACCACTGGCGCCGCGTTCGGCTGGCCGAGGAGCGCCGGGAGGGCGAGCGCCTGCAGATGCTCGAGCGCGAGGCCGAAGAGGAGGCGCGCCAGGCCCAGGCAGCGGCGGCAAAGCCCGATATCACCGCCGTCTAGAATGCGGCGTTCCCCTGGGCCGGCCCTGCACCGACGTTGATCGACCTCAATGGTCCTGACGCAGACGCCGCCGCCGACGAGGACGCCTAAGGCAGCGCGTTGTCTAGTTTTTAGTGTTTTAATTAATATAATGTGGGCTTTCGCCGGCCTTCGTGGCCGGCTTTTATGTTTAGTTAAATGTATGTATTTGTTTTTAAAATGCTTGCAATACTTTTTTTGGCGCGCCGACGAAATGGGTCGGGCCAGTGTTGAACGCTCGTGCCGACCCAAACACTGCGTCGGATGTTTGTGCCCGCCGGGCCAACTTAAACGGACAAAAAACAGACAAAAACGCCGTTCATTTGAGTCGGCCCGTTGGAATTGCTTTTAAGGAAACTGTTTCTGGTCGAGCACGGCTGGTTGAAAGAAAGAAAAGGATCTCGCCGGCGCAGCAGCGCCATGCAGCACGGTTAAAGGCCGAGCGTGAGCAGGTCCTTGAGAGCGGTCAAACAAATTTGCCCACCAACCAGCGCAGTCATTCTCGCCGTCGTCTATCTCATGGCAAACCCACGTCTCGCCTCCGCCAAACCCCACTCCCGCCTACCCTGTTTCCCAGGCCGGCACACGGGTTCCGCCCAAAACCATCAACTTTTGCCGCGTCCCCTCGTGCTTTGCTTGGCCTTCCCCACCTACCATTGTCATTGTCAGTCAAACCCACGGCCGGCGCTATATAAGCACGCCATGGAGCATGGCACCTTCACAGCAACCAACAACATCCGAGCATCAGCACCAGCTCAAACACACATACTGTAGTACATTGCACGCCAAGCTAGCACCCGCGCAGAGCACAGCATGGCTGTCTCCGCGCGCAGGGTGGCCTTCGCCACGGCAGCCTCCTTGGCCGTGTACTGGCTCCTCAAATCGTTCCTCCACGCACCGCACCCCGCGCTGCTGCCGGCAGCGGCCGCCCTCGTCGCCGTCGCCGTGGGAGCGGGAGGGAAGCGTGGAGGCCCCGGCGCCCCTCCAGGCCCCGCGGCCGTGCCGGTGTTCGGCAACTGGCTGCAGGTGGGCAACGACCTGAACCACCGCTTCCTGGCGCGGCTGTCGGCGCGGTACGGCCCCGTGTTCCGGCTGCGGCTGGGCGTGCGCAACCTGGTGGTGGTGTCGGACCCGCGGCTGGCCACGGAGGTGCTCCACACGCAGGGCGTGGAGTTCGGCTCCCGCCCGCGGAACATCGTCTTCGACATCTTCACGGCCAATGGCGCCGACATGGTCTTCACCGAGTACGGCGACCACTGGCGCCGCATGCGCCGCGTCATGACGCTGCCCTTCTTCACGGCGCGGGTTGTGCAGCAGTACCGCGCCATGTGGGAGGCCGAGATGGACGACGTCGTGTCCGACCTGCGCGCCGACTCGGCGGCCCGCGGCGCCGGCGTCGTCGTGCGCCGCAGGCTGCAGCTCATGCTCTACAACATCATGTACCGCATGATGTTCGACGCCCGCTTCGACTCCGTGGACGACCCCATGTTCGTGGAGGCCACCAAGTTCAACTCGGAGCGCAGCCGCCTCGCGCAGAGCTTCGACTACAACTACGGCGACTTCATCCCCATCCTCAGGCCCTTCCTGCGTGGCTACCTCAACAAGTGCAGGGACCTGCAGACGAGGAGGCTGGCCTTCTTCAACAGCAACTACGTCGAGAAGAGAAGGGAGGTGATGGACACCCCAGGACAAGACAAGAACAAGCTCCGGTGCGCGATCGACCACATCCTCGCAGCAGAGAAGAGCGGCGAGATCACGCCGGAGAACGTCATCTACATCGTCGAGAACATCAACGTCGCGGCCATCGAGACGACGCTATGGTCCATCGAGTGGGCGCTGGCCGAGGTGGTGAACCACCCGGACGTGCAGCGCAAGGTCCGCGGCGAGATCAGGGACGTGCTCGGCGACGACGAGCCCATCACCGAGTCCAACATCAGCAAGCTGCCGTACCTGCAGGCCGTGATCAAGGAGACGCTGCGGCTGCACTCCCCGATCCCGCTCCTCGTCCCCCACATGAACCTGGAGGAGGCCAGCCTCGGCGGCTACACCATTCCCAAGGGCTCCAAGGTCGTCGTCAACGCCTGGTGGCTGGCCAACAACCCAGAGCTATGGGAGAAGCCGGAGGAGTTCAAGCCGGAGAGGTTCTTGGGCGAGGAGAGCAACGTGGACGCCACGGTCGGCGGCAAGGTGGACTTCCGGTTCCTCCCGTTCGGCGTGGGGCGGCGCAGCTGCCCCGGTATCATCCTCGCGCTGCCCATCCTGGCGCTCATCGTCGGGAAGCTGGTGAGGAGCTTCGAGATGGTGCCGCCGCCAGGCGTGGACAAGCTCGACGTGAGCGAGAAAGGCGGGCAGTTCAGCCTGCACATTGCCAACCATTCCGTCGTCGCATTCCACCCCATCTCACCCTGAGCAATTGCATCTTCAACCCAATAGCCTGATCCACAAGCACAATTTTTCTTCAGATTACAAATACAGTAGATTACACGAAAGTATGTCAGTTGATTTATGGGGTTTACATTTTTTTTCTTTATAAAAAGGAGGATCACGCGTGGCCTCTGCATAAGGGGTTTAAAAAATGCTTTTCAGCTTTAAGAAATTGGTTCACATAACGCTTTTCAGCTTTAAGAAATGTATGTATTTTGCAAATCAAAATGTTTTTTTATGGGTGCAAATTGAAATGTTATTGCCATTCATTCGACAAATGTGACGTATGGTGCTCCGCTGGGTTCGTTCTTAGCGTCCCTCTGAAACTGAAACCGAGGCACGTGCGTAAGTTTACTCTGGTCGGCACATCTTTTATAAAATTTAACTTGTATATTTTAATGTTGAACCTTCGCAAACGAAGCTTCCGGTTTTCGCAAGTAAGGTGGATGCATCCTCACTAGTTCATAAGAGAGCTTTCACTCATTCATAGCTCGATTGCATTCTAACTACTGTTGAATATATGAGCAAATTACTATGAGATTTAATTTGAATAAACAGTAAATAAATCATAACTGCTATAACAAAGTTTAAACTAATCATGCGGATCACTACAGTAGATGAACATATCGTATCTAAGCCACAGACTAGGAATAAGAATTCTAGCACGATCTCAAACAAAGAGGACAATATCACATACGGTGCGGCGGAAGCAGAACCGTTAGCGTTGATGTTGTTGGCCATGTCGTTGAGGAATAGGTTGCCGACACTACTAGAAAAAAGATTGTTAGGGACGCACCTATTTTGGCTATTAATGGCGCACTATAGGTGCGCCACTATTATCACGCCATTAGTATTGCAGGTAACAGTGGCGCATCTTGTAGTGCGTCATTACTATTGCTACAGGTGCGCCACTGGTAACTTTTTTTTTTTAAATTTTTTTAATTTTTTTTTAAATTTTGAAGGCGGGAAAATAGTAGTAGCGCACCGTCTAACCCCCACCGTGCGCCATTGCTATTTTTGAATTTTGAATTTGGATCTGGATCGTGATTTTTTTGCCCTTTTTTGCTCGTTTTTTTGCTCATTTTTTGCATGATATTTTTTCAAATTTTGTTCTCATTTTTGGATCTTGTACGGTCTTTTGCCGGAGAGGAGCTCGCCTACATCGTCGGAGAGGAGGAGGAGGAGGTCACCGGAGAGGAGCTCGCCTACATCGCCGGAGAGGAGGAGGAGATCGTCGGAGAGGAGTTCACCGGAGAGGAGGGAGGAAAAACCGTGAGGTGAGGGGAGGAGAGGAGGGAGAAGGAGCTCACCGGAGAGGAGGAAGGAGGAGATCACCGGAGAGGAGGGAGGAGGAGCTCACCGGAGAGGAGGGAGGAGAAACCGTGAGGGGAGGGAAGGAGAGGAGGGAGGAGGAGGTCGCCGGAGAGGAGGAGGAGGAGGAGGTCGCGGGAGAGGAGGAGGGGAGTATGGTGGAGGAGAGGAGGGGAGATGGAGTGGAGGAGAGGAGGAGATGGAGTGGAGGAGAAAAATGAAGAGGTAAGGAGGAGAGGACCCCGCCCAGCCATATGTACGACATACTAATGGCGCACCGTGGGCAGGTGCGCCATTACTAACTTCTTTTTTTATTTTATTTTTGAATTTTCAAGGCGGGAAGATAGTAATGGCGCACCTTGGGCAGGTGCGCCATTACTAACTATTTTTTATTTATTTTGAATTTGAAGGCGGGAAGATAGTAATGGCCCACCTTAGGCAGGTGCGCCATTATTAACTTTATTTTTATTTTTTTGATATAGTTTGAATTTTAAAGGCGGGAAGATAGTAATGGCGCACCATGGGCAGGTGCGCCATTACTGAGTTTGAATTTTTTTGCCTCTCCAGATCTAGAAAGCCCCGTAACTTTTTTTTGTTAGGTTTTTGAGAATTCTAGAAAATCGAATACAGGCGTAGTTGGTCAAATTCGGATGGAACTTTTCGAGTAGATGTTTTTTCATATAAAAAACCTTTTCATCGGAGGTCGTATGCAAAAGTTACAACCATTTTACCGAAACACGGCGGCCTTTTGCAAAAGAATTCAAAATTCATGTTTGTTAATTTTCCTAACAACTAGAACACATAACACATGGGCATCTATTTTTTAATCTTTTATCATTTTCTTTTAATTTTTTTTAAAACCTAGAAGGCTATCCACGGCGGGGGGGGGGGGGGGGGGGGGGTGTTTGTGTGTGAGAAGACATACCAATGGCGTACCATACGTAGGTGCGCCACTACTGTGTAGCATAGCAGTGGCGCACCTAGGTGCGCCATTGCTATGTATGGTGGGGGGGATGGATCCAAAAAAATAGTAATGGCGCACTGCTCATGTGGTGCGCCATTAGTAAAAACATAACAAATGGCGCACCAGATACATGGTGCGTCATTAATGTCCATATTAGGTATATCCGTTTTCCTAGTAGTGCGAGATCGGGGAAGAAGTCTCCGTTGGCGAAGTCGTCGCTCTCAGCAGTCGCACGAGTGCACTTCCCAAAAACCTGATCCACCCTCTCCCGTACAGGATCATGAGAGGCGGGGTTCCGGAGGCCTATTTACCCTTCTCGCGGTGCACGCCAGAAGGAGGGATGAAGAAGACTTGCGTGGCAGCGCAATGATCTGAAATGATGCAAAATCATACGATGCGGCAGCGGCTAGGGTAGACGTCTGCCTGTCTAAATAATGCACGCCGGGTAGGTCATGGGAGTAAACCCCACATCCAAGTCGTGATCCAAGAATCGAAGGCGAGCGAGGAGGAGGAGCGCGCGTGTAGGTCTCCTCTTCTCATGCTCATACAAGTGCTAGAAGAGCTCACCTTATAAAAGGGTGCAACTCCCACTCAACTAGCGGGGTGGGACTAAACTTTAGTCTCACTCACACCACTCACAGCCATGCTTGAATGGGCCATCAGAATTTCTGATTTTTAGTTGGGCTTTGGGCCAAAGGCCTACTCACAAATTCCAACAATCCCCCACAAAGTCTCATTGGCACATGTCATTATTTAGTTCCAAAATATTGTTTATATACCGATATTTAGTGGAGACTGTTAAGTTGAACTTCCACTTAGAACTTTATGCTACACTAGACCACAACTTGAATAGTGGACTACCCCGCAAAAAACTTGAATAGTGGACTATGCCTTGAACTATAAGTTTTCTGTGGAACTAGTTTCACTCGAATCCTTGACTGATACTGGGTTGCCGTAAGTGAGGGAGTCCCGGACTAAGGGGTCCTCGGGCGTCCGGCCTATTGGACATGGGCCGGACTGATGGGCTATGAAGATACAAGACCGAAGACTCTCACCCGTATATGGATGGCAAGCTTAGCGTTCGGATATGAAGATTCTTTCTCTATAACTGACTTTGTATAACCCTAGTCCCCTCCGTGTCTATATAAACCGAAGGGTTTAGTCCGTAGAGGACAGGACAATCATAATCACATAGGCTAGACTTCTAGGGTTTTAGCCATTATGATCTCGAGGTAGATCAACTCTTGTAATACTCATATTCATCAAGATCAATCAAGCAGGAATTAGGGTATTACCTCCATAGAGAGGGCCCAAACCTGGGTAAACATCGTGTCCCCCGTCTCATGCTACCATCAACCTTAGACGCACAGTTCGGGACCCCCTACCCGAGATCCGCCGGTTTTGACACCGACATTGGTGCTTTCATTGAGAGTTCTGATGTGCCGTCATCAGAAGGTTCGATGGCTCCATCCATCATCTACAACAACGCTTCCCGGGGGGATGTCTTTCTCCCTAGCCAGATCTTCGTATTCAGCAGCTTCGCACTGCGGGCCAACTCGCTTGGCCATCTAGAGCAGATCGACAGCTATGCCCCTGGCCGTTAGGTCAGGTTTGGAAGCTTGAACTACGTCGCTGATATCCGCGGAGACTTGATCTTCGACGGATTTGAGCCCATGGAAGCCACTCCCTGCCACCGCGATGAACATGGCCTAAATCTGTCATCGGACCATACCCAGGAGATCGTGCATGTAAGAGCTCTAGCCCTAGATCTGGAGCAGCTTGCGCCATCCGAAGACGGGAAGCTTAACCCCACCATAGAAGTCGCAGACTCAACGGCGTTGGAGCCGCACATAGACCCAACCTCGAGCGGGGTCTGCTTAAACGGACCCCCGAATTCATCTCCGGCCACTGGTTCCGAACTACATGCATCCGTGTCTGCCGAGCCTTGGCGCTGATCGTCGAATTCAGTTCCGCGGACATCTTCCGGCACTCACCTTTAGGCGATGTGCTAAACTCATTAAAAACCCTCTCTTTAGCAGGGGAATCACAGCCAAATTATATCCGGTTTGAACTAGGGGCTGATGACGGGGAATTTCGCTTCCCACCCACCTCCCACTTAATAGCCACTGTCAAAGATCTAACTGACATGCTCGACTACTACTCCGGAGACATCGACGGTATGGACGACGGTGCCGAAGAGGAGCAGGCCCAAAACCCGCCATTTACCGGGAGCTGGACGACCACCTCCTCCTACGATGTATGCATGGTCGACACACCCAAAGAAGTTAACGGTGATGACAAAGAAGACCCAGTGGAAGATAAACCTCCCGAGATACAGCCAAAGCGCCGACGATAGCGGTGCTTCTCTAAGTCACGCCGTGAAAAAGACAACAATACCGGCACAGGAGAAAACAATACCCTAGACGATGTCAGAGACAATCAAGACCCCGTTTAGCCAACTTCCGAACAGGACGAACGGGAAGATGGGCGAGTCAGCCCTGACGAACAGGCCGTGCATGAGGACTCGGAGGACAGTAATTATCTTCCACTCTCCGAGGATGAGGTGAGCCTCAGCAACGAAGATTTTATCATGCCTTAGGAACCTCTCGAGCAGGAGCGCTTTAAGCACCGGCTAATAGCCACTGCAAGGAGCCTGAAAAAGAAGCAACAACAGCTTTAGGCTGATCAAGATCTTCTTAATGATAGATTGACTAACGTCCTGGCAGCCAAGGAATACGGCCTTGAGCGACCACTCAAAAGTTACCCGAAGCGCAAATTACTACCTCAATTCGATCACGAGGCGCTGGAGCCCGTGCCATCAGTGCACAATTCGGCTGACCGACCACCATGTGGCCGGGACAAAGCGGCACCAGCCCGTACCACCTCGCTGTAAAGGCAGGGATAAAACAGCTCGGGCATATACATATGACCTTCGGCAGCACCTGGACAGTAGAACAGGACATACCAGATCGATCTACGGATCGAGGGGGCGTGCCCCGACACGCGACGACGACTATCTACTCGGACGTGACAAGCCTAATCACGCCCGGGCCGAATGCCGCAGACGGACTCCATCTGAGCTACGTCGCGATATGGTGCGATATAGAGGCATTGCACACCCTCTATGCTTCACTGATGAAGTAATGGGCGCATGAGTTCCCTGAAGGGTTTAAACCCGTGAACATCGAATCATATGATGGAACAACAGATCCCGCGGTATGGATTGAAGATTTCCTTCTCCATATTCATATGGCCCGCGGTGATGACCTTCATGCCATCAAATACCTCCCGCTAAAACTCAAAGGTCCAGCTCGACACTGGTTAAACAGGCTGCCTGAAAACTCTATTGGCAGCTGGGAGGACTTGAAAGACGCCTTCCACGACAACTTCCAAGGTACATACGTACGACCTCCGGATGCTTATGACTTAAGTCACATAGTTCAACAGCCCAGAGAGTCAGCCAGGAAATTCTGGACCAGGTTCCTAACTAAAAAGAACCAGATGGTCGACTATCCGGATGCCGAAGCCCTAGCGGCCTTTAAGCATAGCATCTGCGACGAATGGCTTGCCCGTCACCTCGGCCAAGAAAAGCCGAAGTCCATGGCATCCCTCACGGCACTGATGACCCATTTTTGCGCGGGCGAGGATAGTTGGCTAACCCATAGCAAAAGCACTACAAGCGAGGCTGGCACCTCGGAGACCAAAAATAGCAACGGCAAGCCCCGCCGCAACAGGCACAAGCATCGAAGCAACGGTGACAATACCGAAGATACGACGGTCAACACCTGATTCAGTGGCTCCAAGTCCGGCCAGCGGAAGAAGCCATATAAAAGAAACAATCCGGCCCATCCAGCTTGGACCGTATACTCGATCGTCCATGCCAGATCCATGGCACCCCAGACAAACCAGCCAATCATACCAACAGGGACTGTTGGGTTTTTAAATAGGCCGGCAAATTAAATGCCGAGAACAAGGAGAATGGGTCGCAAAGTGAGGCACATGACGAGGAGTCCCGTCCCCCGAACACAAGGGGACAAAAGAAGCCCCCCCCGCCAAGTTAAAACAGTGAACATGATATACGCTACCCATATCCCCAAGAGGGAGCACAAACATGCACTCAGGGACGTCTGTGCGATGGAGCCAGTCGCCCCAAAGTTCAACCCATGGTCTTCCTGCCCGATCACTTTAGAGTGTAGGGACCATCCGACTAGTATTCGTCATGGCGATTCAGCCGCACTGGTCCTTGACCCAATCATTGATGGATTCCATCTCATGTGAGTCCTCATGGATGGTGGCAGTAGCCTGAACCTGCTCTATCAGGATACAATGCGTAAAATGGGTATTAATCCTTCAAGGATCAAGCCCACAAAGACTACCTTTAAAGGAGTCATACCAGGTGTAGAGGCCCACTGTACGGGCTCAATCATACTAGAGGTTGTCTTCAGATCCCCGTACAACTTCCAAAGCGAAGAGTTGATCTTCGATATCGTCCCCTTATGCAGTGGCTATCACACACTGCTGGGACGAACTGCATTTGCTCGATTCAACGCGGTGCCACACTATGCTTATCTCAAGCTCAAGATGCCCGGACCATGCGGCGTCATAATAGTCAACGGAAACATGGAACGCTCCCTCCGTACCGAGGAGCACACCACTGCTTTAGCAGCAGAAGTACAGAGCGGACTCTCCAAGCAGAACCTTAATTCGGCGGCCGAGCTCCCAGACACTGTCAAACGAGTCCGGACTACTCCGCAGCAGGACAGCCCAGCCCGTTAAGAGCTCGACTAGCAATTTGGCCTCCGTCCCAGTCCCTACTGTCGGTGTCAAAACCGACGGATCTCGGGTAGGGGGTCCCGAACTGTGCGTCTAAGGTTGATGGTAACAGGAGACAGGGGACACGATGTTTACCCAGGTTCGGGCCCTCCCTATGGAGGTAATACCCTACTTCCTGCTTGATTGATCTTGATGAGTATGAGTGTTACAAGAGTTGATCTACCACGAGATCGTAATAGCTAAACCCTAGAAGTCTAGCCTGTATGACTACGGTATTGAGTATCCCCTATTCGGACTACACCCTCCGGTTTATATAGACATAGGGGGGGTCTAGGGTTACATAGAGTCGGTTACATAAGATGGAATCTTCATAGTTGCTCGCCAAGCTTGCCTTCCACGCCAAAGAGAGTCCTATCCGGACATGGGTGTAGTCTTCGGTCTTCGTATCTTCACAGCCCATCATTCCAGCCCATAGATAACAGGTCGGACGCCCGAGGACCCCTTAGTCCAGGACTCCCTCAGTAGCCCCTGAACCTGGCTTCAATGACAAGGTATCTGTCGCGTAGTGCTGTCTTCGGCATTGCAAGGCGAGTTCCTCCTTCCGAACTCCCGAATAGTCTTTAGACAAATTGATTGTGTCCGGACCTGTAACACACACTGCACACAACCGTAGAGAGAATATAATAACACACGAGTCCCATCCGCCGACAACTTTAGTAATGTGACGTTATGCTTGTCTGGTTATTATTTCAAACTGTTTCCTGTCCCGCCGTTCCATGTTTTGGGGGGCGTGGTTTTTACTGGCACGTCTTGTCGAAGCAGGGATCGTGCCCCCTTATTGCGGGATTTTCATCAATACGGGCATGGGTAACCCAACCGTCCCGCGGGAAAGATTCCTTAGGAATAGGCTAGTTCTTAGGCATTAGGAGGAGGCGTTCAATACCGGAGGCCTTTATAAAGGAACCAAGGGCCATCTTTTTTATGCCAAAGTTCTCCTCGGCCTTCCCAACCCCGAGTTCCAACATGCAAGGTTCGACTCCATTGCTTTCAGCCTTCCCATCATGTCCGGATCCAGCTCCCAAGGCTGATGGGTGGCTTCCTCCGTTACAGAGGAGGATGTTGCAAAGCTTCGGGTAGCCAGATATCTGATTGTAGAGATCCACCACCGGCTTCCTGCTCAAGGACAAGTTATTCTGACCCCCAGATCCGACAAAAAGGTTGTGTTCATCCGCCACTTCCTCCAGGGGTTAGGGTTTGCGCTTCACCCCTCTGTCCGGGGGCTAATGTTTTATTACGGACTGGATTTTCACGACCTTGCCTGGACTCAATTCTCCATGTCTCGACGTTTATCATTACATGCGAGGCCTTCCTTCGAATCCCCCCACACTTTGGCTTATGGCTCAAGACCTTTAGTGTGAAACCGAAGATAGCCGACGGGGAACAGGTGAAGTGCGGCGGTGCTACAATCAGCCAACTCACCAACAGTCCCTGGACAAAAGGTTCCTTTACCGAGACTTCCAATTACTGGCAGCGGGAGTGGTTTTACATTACAGAGCCCCGCAGTACTAAGTGGGTTGCTGCATCCACTTTCCGTCCTGGCCCACCGTCACAACTTGCATCATGAGTCAACAAGGGGTTGGACTGGGGATCGGTTGATGAAGTGCGGACCTTACAAAGCCACATCCGAACCCTCCTCGAGAGAGATATCGATCTCGTTAGTGTGATTCAAGTGATGTTAGTCCGCCGAACCCTGCCCTGCCAGCGCAGGCCTCGCCGCATGTGGGAGTTTAATCCAGAAGGACCACGGACCCTCCAACACTTCTTCAGTGCCACACATGAAGGGATGTGGAAGTTATTTTTCGGGAAGCGGAGACATTGGCCGGATACCACTGCGAACGCTGGCCTCAACTGTAATCGTCCGGATACCCCGGTAAGCACTTGGCTCTCGAATACTTTGAAGTGATGCATATAGTAATATGATACTGAGCAGGCTATCTTTTTCCAGGGCTGGATAAAGAAGGCGGAACTGATTATGTGTTCGGCCCCTCTGCCCGAGGGTCCAGCGAATCCTGTCCTAACAAGGATGCTGGCCCCAGCACCATACTAGATGCCAGAGAAGGAGGACGAGGCAGAGGACAAGAGGGCCAAGGACGACCTCTATTCCCAAGGGACCTCAGACTTTATGTTCGGAGGATAAAAATCCCCTCGTCCGAAGACAAAAGCAAAGGGGGGGCACTATCTCTTTCCCTCTCAAGAAGAAGAGGGTCGCCTCCGAAGATTGGGAGAAGAAGGCTCCTAAGCGAGGCAAGATGCCTCTGGGAGGCAGCCCGGTCCTAGAGGACGTCGAAGCGCAGTCTCATGACGAGGAGGAGCCTCCAGCCCAATCGTAAGTGAACAAGGATGTTCTAAACATATCTCGTTCTTTTCATATGATGCCTGAAATATACATTTTTTGCAGCCCAGCGTGCAGTCCCCTTCAACAATCCTCTTCCTTGGGGGACCTTCTCTCGGAGATGATGGAAAGCGAGACGCCCCCATCGGCCTCTCCGTCCAATAGGGCAGACGACCTAGAGGTGTCGTCGCGGAGGGTCTCCCCCGACCAACAAGTGGTGCAAGGGATGACGAAGATGTTACATGAAGGTGATACTTCGGCGGCCCAGGGTCCGGGGAACAACAATGAAGACCCCGAACAGTCCGGAATGCAGCCGGATACAAATAAATGGGTCGCTTCAAAGGGTGACCGTACTTCTACGGTTGCCTCCAGAGATCCAAAGGCGCCGGATATCTTGATGAACATGCCGCAGCAGGCATCCATTTCAGAGGAACATCATACCTTGATGGGTACGGTGGTTGAGAAGGTCCTATCCGCGAAGAGCGGATTGGATGAGGCCTTTGCGAGCCTGCTGAGAGGCTTCGAGGTCTATAATGTAACATGTGCAATTGTGTTCTATTCAGAAAATACACCTGTGTATAGACAATAGCCCCTGAGACTCCGGTTGGCTTCCCATGGGAGGCGAACGGAGGATCAAGAAGAAATTTTGGAGGACTAATCTGATTAACTTTGAACACAGGCTGCTTACCCCTGGCTACTTCCCGGACTGCGGATATTGCCAAACTACAAGGGAAGCTTGATGTGGCCGGGGATGACATTACATTGATCAATATGCGTCTTGACGAGTCGCAAGGTATGTATTCAGAGCAGCCTCTGTACATACATTTTTGTGATATAAGCATGACGCTGAAAGTTGTACCTGGCTGCAGATGGTACTGCCGCCATTGAAATTCTTCGGGCTGAGCTAGCCCGGGCCAAGGAGCAAGCCCGGTGTAGTAATGCGGCTGCCGAGAAGGCATCGACTGAGTTAGAAGCTGAACGGTCTGCTCAGCGTCAAGATGAGGAGAAGATATCCATGATGACGCTTGAGCTAAAAAGTTCTGCCAGCCGTTGTGAGCTCCTTGAGAAGGAGAAAGAAGCCAAAACGGCTAAAATTGAAAAGGTTTTACGAGAAGCAAGAGAAGCGTGGTATGAATCCAGAGCGACCCGTGAGGAGATCCGGCATGCTGGGGAGATTGCGGCTGGTAAGCCATTTTTGCTACAGGCTAAGTTCGGCGATCCAAACTATGCTCAGATGAACCAATTGTGGAGTTCTGCGGACGAGTTTTTAGACCTGCCGAAGAGTTCTTCCGATGCGGCGCAGTATTATCACGCGCGAGAGGGGTGCGCAATGGAGAAGCTTTTCTGGTCTCAGTTCAGCGCCTCGAAGCGCCCCCTGTTGCTGAATGAGCAGATGTCCCACTAGGCTGAGCTCCATAGGATATCCGGTGCTGTTATGAAGAACGTCATAATCCGGTTATGGACACTTGAGCCTATTCCGAATAGTTACTTTGGCTTGGTGCGGCGGCTTGTTCATGCAGTGACGTGTATCGATGGTGTGAAGCGATTGGTGTGCATTAAAGGTGCACAGATGGCTTTTGCCCGAGTCAAGACATTCTGGGGGAATATGAAGGCCATCGATGTTGCGGTGAAGAGTCCACCCAAGGGAAAGGACCGCCACGAATTGGTGAAGAGTCCTAGTAGCCGCCCGCTTGATAGAGGGCCAATGCTCGAAAGACGTGATGTTCGAGTGAGGTGTTCGAGACAATTTTATAGTGAATCTATTTGTATATTGTGCTTGAAAGCTTGTGTTCCTCCTGTGCAGCCGTTTTAATATAAACTGAAAGATTTCCAGTCGTCGGCTTTAGCCCCCTTGTAGGAAGTACATGGGTGTTCGAAAAAGCATATGATCACTCTTGACCCAACGTCCTCGTCCGTAAAGGAGGTGTCAATGCGGTGAACCAGGCAACCAGACTATAGGGCGTTAACACTTTCACTTAGCCATAGGAGTTTTATGGTGGGTCTATGACATAGCCCCTAGTATGTATGCAGCTTATTCATACGATGCGTTTACATAATTGACCGAAAAAGAGGTCCTCCGTGTGACATGGAGGAATCGCTAGAGACTCCGATAAGTCATCGAGTGGTTGACCAGCTCTCGCCGCATCATGACAGTCAGTTTTCTGCTTTCTCTACTGAGGTGCGTCACCAGGTGAACCGGTAGCACAATCACAGTAGTTCTCCCTTTACTACCCTAGCCGGTAGAGCAGAATGTAGGGTAGCAAACACAGGAGCCGGGCAACCCAACTATTGGCCCAAGACACGATTCAGAGCTGATGCATATAAGGCCAAACTCGCGACGCCGAAGTGCGCTGTATAAGCTGTTCGGACTTTGTTGGCAACTCATTTGTTCCCGTACTAAGCCCCTGGCAAGTTAAGCCGGAGTATGTTTGTGAAACAACCATGGGAGGCGTATTTATTTGCGGAAAGATGTGGGTAATTAATTGGGATAGTGTGAACTGGGACCTGAGCGATATACCAATGATTCATTAATATATATGCCACGACCTCGGTCATTTGATATGCCCTGGGTCAAAGTCAGAGGAAAAAGGCATGTTACATGCTCTAACAAAAGAGTGCGGTCTACAAAAGTTTATTTTGGACCTCCTGTCGCACGTCTGCGCCACCTATCCTCAGCGAGGGGAATCCTTGAAGGAAGTAGCCCCGTAGGTGAGTGTATGGATCCGAACTCCGATGGAGTCGGTCGTAAGTGTTTCTCCTTTGCGCTACTTACTTTTAAGAAGTATTGAAAAAAGGAAAGTATATAAAAAACGTTACCGGAATGTTTGCAAACTTATCCGTATTGTGCTTCCGCCGCTGCCCATGGTATCTTAAGTGCGTAGTTATGTATACGCGGTATAACTTCATCGTGTATATGAGATGGGTGGTGGAAGACGAACTGCTATTTCTGTTCCGGATTTGATCCATCTTCGGGGGGAAGTTGCTTCTGGCCCTCTGCATTTGGCTGTTCAACCATTCCGTCGTCCCCATCCCTTGTGTTTGGTGTTGAGCTTGCTGGCCTGCTTGAGGACCCAACAGCTTCTATTGGTGTGATTGGCTGGTTTATTGGGGTGGCCGTGTATCTGGCTGCGTCGGTCTAGTATCCTGTCTAGGTTGGATGGTCCATCTCTGTTTGCCTTGAATGGCTTTTTCCGTTGACCGGGCTTGGGATTGCTGAATCCAGCGTTAACCGCTGTGTCGCGTGATCTATCATTATCATTGTGACTGTTGTATTTGCTTCGTCGTGGCTTGCCATTGCCATCTTGGATTTCGGAAGTGCCCGAGTTGCTCGCGCTATTGCTTCTACGAGCGAGCCAGCTGTCTTCTCCCGTGCAAAAGCGGGTCATTAGAGCGGTAAGGGCTGTCATGGATCTAGGTCCTTCTTGACCGAGGTGGCGTGCCATCCATTCATCCCGGACACTGTGTTTGAAGGCCGCAAGGGCTTCTGCGTCCGGACAGTCGACGATTTGGTTATTTTTAACTAAGAACCTGGTCCAGAGCTACCTTGCTGACTCTCGGGCTGCTGAACAATATTACTTAGGTCATCGGCATCCGGTGGCCGGACATATGTTCCTTGGAAGTTGTTGCGAAAGGCGTCCTCCAAGTCCTCCCAGCTGCCAATAGAATTTCCGACAGGCTGTTTAACTAGTACCGAGATGGTTCATTGAGTTTTAGTGGTAGGTATTTGATGGCGTGAAGGTCATCTCCGCGGGCCATGTGGATATGGAGGAGGAAGTCCTCAATCCATACCACGGGATCCGTTGTTCCATCATATGATTTGATATTCATGGGTTTGAACCCATCTGGGAATTCATGCTCCATTACTTCATTTGTGAAGCACAGAGGGTGTGCGGCGCCTCTATGTTGGGCCACGCTGCGATGTACCTCTGACGGAGTCCATTTGCGGGTTTCAGCCCGGGCGTGGCTAGGTTTGTCACGTCCGAATAGGTGGCCGTCATTGCGTGTCGAGGTGTGTCCTTGCGATTCGTAGATCGCTCTTGGGTATCCTGTTTTACTACCCCAGCCCCATTGAAGGTTGTATGTACAAACCATGAACTATTTTTTTCTTGCCTTTACAGCGAGATGGGGCGGTCTGTAGTTCGGCTTGAGTTGCCGCTTTAAACGAACCAAGTTGTGGTCGACCTGCCACATTGTGTGATGATCGTACGATCTCGAACACCTTATCGTCGCCCTGGGGTAGCGATCTATGCTTCGGGTAGCTTTTGGTTGGGCTACCAAGGCCTGGTTTTTTGGTGTCTAGGACTTCGGTCCATCTATCATTAAGCAGATCTTGGTTAGCTTGAAGCTGCTGCTGCTTCTTCTTCAGGCTCCTTGCAGTGGCTATTAGTTGGTGCTTTAAGTGCTCCTGGTCGCGAGGTTCCTTAGGCACGATGAAATCTTCGGCGCCGAGGCTCACCTCATCCTCAAAGAGCGGAAGGTAATTTTCATTCTCCGAATCTTCGTGCATGGCCTGTTTACCGGGGCTATCCTGCCCATTGTCCCGTTCATCATTAATTGTATCAACGGGGTATTCGTTGTCTTTGGCGTCATTGTCCATGCCATCAATTTTCTCGGAGTCGTAATCAAGTGTTTCGGTCGAATCCTCGACTGTTGCTATGAAGTGGGTGGCAGGTGGGAAGTAAAATTCTCCATCATCAGCCCCTAGCTCGAGCCGAATATAGCTCAGCTGAGAGTCCTCCACCAAGGACAGGTTTTTTAATGAGTTTAGCACGTCGCCCAAAGGTGAGTGCTAGAAGATGTCTGCGGTGCTAAATTCAAAGATCGATAAACGATCAAGCTCGGCATCCGCGGTCTCGCGTGGTTCGGAACCTATATCCAGAGACGAGTCCGGTGTTCCGATGGCATAGGCATCGAGTGTGACCAGGTCCATGTGCGGCTCGAACGCCGCGGAATCTGCGGCCTCCGTGGTGGCGTTAATCCTCCCATCTTTGGATGGCGTGGGCTACTCCGGCTCTAGGGCCAGAGCGGTTACAGGAGCGATCTCCTGGATGCGGCCCGATGACAAATTTAAGCCATGATCATTGGGGTGATCGGGAGCGGCTATCGCGGTATCGAATCCGGCGAAGATCAAGTCTTCACGAATGTGCGCGACGTAGTTCAAGCTCCCGAATCTAACCTGATGGCCATAGGCATAGCTTTCGATCTGCTCCAGATGACCAAATGAGTTGTCCCGCAGTGCGAAGCCGCCGAACACAAAGATCTGTCCAGGGAGGAAAGTTTCTCCGCAGACAGCACCATTATTGATGATTGAAGGGGCCATCAAACCTTTCAGCGACAGCATAGAGGAACTCTCAATGAAAGCACCAATGTCGGTGTCAAAACCGGCGGATCTCGGGTAGGGGGTCCCGAATTGTGCGTCTAAGGTTGATGGTAACATGAGATAGGGTACACGATGTTTACCCAGGTTCGGGCCCTCTCTATGGAGGTAATACCCTACTTCCCGCTTGATTGATCTTGATGAATATGAGTGTTACAAGAGTTGATCTACCTTGAGATCGTAATAGCTAAACCCTAGAAGTCTAGCATGTATGACTATGATATTGAGTATCCCCTATTCGGACTACACCCTCCGGTTTATATAGACATCGGGGGGATCTAGGGTTACATAGAGTCGGTTACATAAGATGGAATCTTCATAGTTGCTCGCCAAGCTTGCCTTCCACGCCAAGGAGAGTCCTATCCGGACATGGGTGTAGGCTTCGGTCTTTGTATCTTCACAGCCCATCAGTCCGACCCATAGATAACAGGCCGGACGCCCGAGGACCCCTTAGTCCAGGACTCCCTCACCTACCAAGTGGCGATGTTCGTATTGCATGTACATAACTAGGCACTCAAAATAGCATGGGCATAAACGAAGGCATAACTAGATTGTGATCCATAATACGGCTCGACCTCCCCTGGACACACATACTTTCACTTTTCCTTTTCTTCCTTTTCAGGTTTCTTTTCCACAGGCCTTTTCTGACGGGCTGATCGCAGGTCCTTTCGAAAGGATAGATACACCAAGATGGCACAAAGCACTGACGTATAAGGGAATTTCTAGGTGGTCTCTTTAACGATCACTCTACCTGTTTTCAGGACCCGCAGGCAGCTCTCCCTTGGTTGTGGCATATTAGATAGCCCTGTTGCTTATTGCACTACTTGTACAAATATGCTTTGACATATTAATCAACTATAATGGAAACAGTTTGCAGCCCAACTTCTGCGGCACTAGCTTGTTCTTTTGATAATCTTATCAAATCGCACCCGTACACTTTGGTACGGTTTAACCTGCTAGGGGCTTCATTGCGCCCCATAATATGGCAAAAAAGTCCAAACACTTTTTATAGTATAGTTCGGCACCCGAATTTAGCATTATATGCATTGGCTCCGAATCATGTCTTTGGTCAATAGTTGGGTTGCCCGACTCATGTGCTTACTACCTTATGTCCCGCTATATCAGCTAGGGTAGTAAAGGGAGAACTATTGCGATTGTGTCCTGGCTTATCCGGATCAGCACCTCAGTAAAGAAAGCCGAAAACTGACTGTCATGATGCGGCGTGAGCCAGTCAGCTCTTCAGAGGTTTCAAATCTTTAGCGATTTTTTCCGCATTATGCGATGAATCGGTTCTTCTCCGATCAGGTGTTTACAGCACCCTAGTTCGGATACTAGGGGCTGCGCCTAAATTTTTATTGTGAAACTCCTATGGCTAAGTGAGGGTGATAAAGCCACATAGTCCAATTGCCTGGTTCGTTGCGCTAAACACCTCCTTCACAAACCAAATTCTTGGATAAAGAGTGTTTAGATTCATCCCGAACACCCCCGTACTACCTACGTGGGGGCTGAAGCCGATGACTGGCCAATTCTTAGACTTGATAAAAGGGCCGCAAAGGAGGAAAAATTTTAAATAATAAATAGCAAAGCCTTCTATTACATATCAACCTTGTTTTCATCATACAGGACGGGATAACATGAAGGTATTCATTCAAAAATAATGTCGTTCGAGCACTGGCCTTCTACAATACAGGATCCCTTCAGAACATCTTAAAAATACTGCTCGGGCATGCAGTGCTCCTTACTCGCGGGCGGTCCTTCGGTCGCGAGCTTGATGGCGTCCATCTTCGCCCATTGTATCTTGACACGGGCGAAGGCCATCCGCGCACCTTCTATGCAGACCGACCGCTTGATGGCGTCAAGCCGAGGGCAGGCATTGACCAGCCACTTCACAAGTCCGAAATAGCTGCCGGGTATAGCTTCTGCAGGCCACAGCCGGATTATTAAATCCTTCATGGCTAGTTCAGCCACCCTATGTAGCTCGAGAAGCTATTTTAGCTGGTCGCTAAAGGGCACCAAATGTTCTGGAGCAAGGTATTGCGACCAGAACAGTTTCTCCGTTGAGCTCCCCTCTTCGGCTCGGAAGAATCCCGCAATGTCAGAAACACTACTTGGTCGATCCGCAAATGCCCCTGGAGAACTCCAAATCTGGGTTAGCAAGAGATATCTCTTCTTCACATACTTGCTTTGCATAATAAAAGCCTTACCCGTGCGATTTTCCTGACCTCTTGGATTTCCTGGAGGGCGCCCTGGGCTTCGACCCGGGCCTCTTATGCACTTTGACGGCCTTGGCAAGTTCGGACTCTTGGTCCGCATTCTTGCGCTCCAAGGACTCGCATTTCTTCACGGTGTCCTGTAGCTCCTACTGAACGTCACCGACCCTGGCCTCGTGCTTCTCGCGGACGGCCTGTTCATTTGCCGCCCTCTTCTGGGCTTCGGCCAGTGCTGCCTTGAGGGTTTCCACCTCGGACACTGCTCCTACAAATTATCATACGACCAACACAAGCAATTCATATCTTGCTATACCTGAATAGGTCATTACATACCCTGCTTGTCCTCCAGCTGCTTTTTCACTCGACCGAGCTCTTCCTCGGCCTGCTCCAGACTCTGCCTTAGTCCGGAAACTTCGGCAGCATGAGAAGTCGCGACTAGCAGCAATGCTTGCTTATTCACATAGACATATCTAGTTAGTCTCCTGCGAAAGACTATTTGATCCTCTATTTGGCTCTTCTTTCTGAACACCAGACAGAGTCTTAGGGGCTACTGTCTATACTATGACTTTCTTTTCACAAATTGCATTGCTAACCTCAAAACCTGTTAAAAGGCTTGTGCAGGCTTCGGTCAGTCCGCTCTTCGCGGGCTGAATCTTCTCAATCACCGCACCCATGAGGGTAAGGTGTTCCTCAACGATGGAAGCACTTCGCAGCGCTTCCAGTAGAGTATTTGGTGCCTCTGGTTTGACAGAGGTCACCTACGGAATGGGCACACCTCCTTCTGACGAAGGAGGCTACTTGATGGATTTCGGAGCCATATAGGTCTCCGGGACCGTATTCGGCTGGGGGCCGAATTGGACATGGCCCCCATCGCCGGTCTCCATGAGGATCTGCTCCCCCATGTGTCCGGCGACCGAGGTCTCACCCTTCGGCGCCACCCTGACGGCCTCATGTGTCTCTCCCTAGTCTGGGATCCTTTGGGAAAACACCTCGGTGTCATCCATGGTCCTGGGAGAGGAGGCCACTGGAAGGGACCCGCTGTCCATCACCTTCGGGTCCAGCAAGTTCCCTGAAGATGAGGATCGCTCGAGGGTGGAACGAGCCGGACTGCAAGTACATGATTCAACATGTTAAAATTATGAAGTAAAGATGCTGATATATGAATGTGTCTGGTTCTTTGAATACTCACGATTCGGCCAGGGGCTTATCTCGGGGGCGCCGTTCTGGGCTGCTATCGATGTCCCATGCGGGGCTATCCGCGAGGGAGAGCTTCCCCTTCTTGGACGCCTCCGCCTCCAGATTTGTGGAGGCCGCCCTCTTATTTCCCCCTCGGGGAGGGGGGGTTGCTTTCTTCTTCCTCTTCCTCTTCCTCCTCCTCGTCATCTTCAGCGGCGGAGGAGTGAGTTTTGGCGTTTTCGGACGCCATGTCCGAAGTACATTTGGGACGGAGGCCACCTCTGGTCCCCTTGGCCTTCTTCTTGGCCTTCCTCTCCAGCGCCTTGTAGGGCACCGGAACCAGCATCTTCATCAGAAGCAGGATGGCTGGTTCCTCAGGCAGCTGAGCCGGACATTGAATTCGCTCCGCCTTCTTCGTCCAACCCTGAAAAAAAAAATATAGGGAAGCTCGGACATCCTCCTTGAGTAAGCTAGTAAGGGATACACCTTGAAACACGGAAAACTTACCAAACTGGCGGGATGGGCCAGGTTGTGCCCATGGTCCTCGGTCGTCTTCGGCCACGTCTCGTTGCCCTTGAAGAGAACCTTCCAGATATCCTCGTGTGTAGTTCCGAAGAACCATCGCAAGGTCTTGTGCTCGGCAGGATCGAACTCCCATAGGTGGCAAGCCTGGCTCTGGCATGGAAGGAACCAGCGAACTAGCATCACCTGAATCACATCGACAAGCTTGACATTCTTGTCCATCATGCTCCTGATGCACGTCTGAAGCGCTGTCAGCTCATCCGACGAAGACCAACCCAGACCCTTCCTTGCCAGGAGGTAAGCCACGTTGGGGCCCCAGATTTGAATTCGGGAGCCGTGGCCCAGGTACTGTCGCGGGGCTCTGTGATGTAGAACCACAACTTCTGCCACCCCTTGACGGTCTCCAAGAAGGTGCCTTTGGGCCACGGGACGTTGGACATTTTACTCACCATGGCGCCTCCGCACTCTGCGTGTTGGCCACCCACCACCTTCGGTTTTACATTGAAGGTCTTCAGCCACAATCCGAAGTGGGGTGGGATGCGGAGGAAAGCCTCACACACGAGGATGAATGCTGAGATAGTGAGGAAGGAATTTGGGGCCAGATCATGGAAATCCAGCCGATAGTAGAACATGAGCCCACTGACAAAGGGGTGGAGTGGAAATCCCAGCCCGCGGACGAAGTGGGGGATAAAAACTACCCTCTCATGGGGCTTCGGGGTAGGGACGATCTTTCCCTCAGTCGGAAGCTGATAACCCACAAGTATAGGGGATCGCAATAGCTTTCGAGGGTAGAGTATTCAACCCAAATTTATTGATTTGACACAAGGGGAGCCAAAGAATATTCTCAAGTACTAGCAGCTGAGTTGTCAATTCAACCACACCTAGAAACTTAATATCTGCAGCAAAGTGTTTAGTAGCAAAGTAATATGATAGTGGTGGTAGCGGCAACAAAAGTAAAGACAGCAAAATTAATGTTTTTGCTATTTTGTAGTGATTGTAACAGTAGCGACGGGAAAGTAAATAAGCGAGAACCAGTATATGGAAAACTCGTAGGCACCGGATCAGTGATGGATAATTATGTCGGATGTAGTTCATCATGTAACAGTCATAACATAGGGTGACACAGAACTAGCTCCAATTCATCAATGTAATGTAGGCATGTACTCCGTATATAGTCATACGTGCTTATGGAAAAGAACTTGCATGACATCTTTTGTCCTACCCTCCCGTGGCAGCGGGGTCCTATTGGAAACTAAGGGATATTAAGGCCTCCTTTTAATAGAGAACCGGAACAAAGCATTAGCACAAAGTGAATACATGAACTCCTCAAACTATGGTCATCACCGGGATTGGTCCCGATTATTGTCACTTCGGGGTTGCCGGATCATAATACATAGTAGGTGACTATAGACTTGCAAGATAGGATCAAGAACTCACATATATTCATGAAAACATAATAGGTTCAGATCTGAAATCATGGCACTCGGGCCCTAGTGATAAGCATTAAGCATAGCAAAGTCATAGCAACATCAATCTCAGAACATAGTGGATACTAGGGATCAAACCCTAACAAAACTAACTCGATTACATGATAAATCTCATCCAACCCATCACCGTCCAGCAAGCCTACGATGGAATTACTCACGCACGCGGTGAGCATCATGAAATTGGTGATGGAGGATGGTTGATGATGACGACGGCGACGAATCCCCCTCTCCGGAGCCCCGAACGGACTCCAGATCAGCCCTCCCGAGAGGTTTAGGGCTTGGCGGCAGCTTCGTATCGTAAAACACGATGATTTCTTCTCTCTGATTTTTTTCTCTCCGAAAGCAAATATATAGAGTTGGAGTTGGGGTCGGAGGGCATCCAGGGGGCCCACGAGGTAGGGGGCGCGCCCTAGGGGGGGCGCCCCCCACCCTCGTGAACAGGGTGTGGGCCCCCTGGTCTTCATCTTTGGCGAGGATTTTTTATTATTTTTTCTAAGATGTTCCGTGGAGTTTCAGGTCATTCCGAGAATATTTGTTTTCTACACATAAAACAACACCATGGCAATTCTGCTGAAAACAGCGTCAGTCCGGGTTAGTTCCATTCAAATCATACAAGTTAGAGTCCAAAACAAGGGAAAAAGTGTTTGGAAAAGTAGATACGACGGAGATGTATCAACTCGCCCAAGCTTAAGCCCTTGCTTGTCCTCAAGCAATTCAGTTGACAAGCTGAAAGAAAGAAAGAAAAACTTTTACAAACTCTGTTTGCTCTTGTTGTTGTAACTATGTCAAGCCAGCATTCAAGTTTTCAGCATAGATCATAACTAACCACATTTGCAATAATTCTCAGGTCTCATAATTACTCATATCAATAGCATAATCAACTAGCAAGCCATAATAATAAATCTCGGATGACAACACTTTCTCAAAACAATCATAATATGATATAACAAGATGGTATCTCGCTAGCCCTTTCTGAGACCGCAAAACATAAATGCAGAGCACCTTTAAAGATCAAGGACTGACTAGACATTGTAATTCATGGTAAAAGAGATCCAATCATAGTCACACCCAACATAGATTAATAGTGATGAATGCAAATGACAGTTGTGCTCTCCAGCTAGTGCTTTTTAATAAGAGGGTGATGACTCAACATAAAAGTAAATGGATAGGCCCTTCGCAGAGGGAAGCAGGGATTTGTAGAGGTGCCAGAGCTCGGTTTTGAAATAGAGATAAATTGTATTTTGAGCGGTATACTTTCATTGTCAACGTAACAACTAAGAGATGGCGATATCTTCCATGCTAAACACATTATAGGCGGTTCCCAAACAGAATGGTAAAGTTTATACTCCCCCTCCACCAACAAGCATCAATCCATGGCTTGCTCGAAACAACGAGTGCCTCCAACATACATCAGGTCCCAGGGGGAGTTTTGTTTGCAATTAATTTTGATTTAGTTTGCATAAAGCATGGGACTGGGCATCCCGGTGACCAGCCATTTTCTCGTGAGTGAGGAGCGGAGTCCACTCCTCTTGAGAATAACCCGCCTAACACGGAAGATAAGGACAGCCTTGGTTGATACATGAGCTATTCGAGCATACAAAACAGAATGTTTATTTGAAGGTTTAGAGTTTGGCACATACAAATTTACTTGGAACGGCAGGTAGATACCGCATATAGGAAGGTATAGTGGACTCATCTGGAATAACTTTGGGGTTTAAGGGATTGGATGCACAAGCAGTATTCCCGCTTAGTACAAGTGAAGGCTAGCAAAAGACTGGGAAGCGACCAACTAGAGAGCGACAACAGCCATGTACATGCATTAAAATTAATAAACATTGGATGCAAGCATGAGTAGGATATAATCCACCATGAACATAAATATCGTGAAGGCTATGTTGATTTGTTTCAACTACATGCGTGAACATGTGCCAAGTCAAGTCACTTAAATCATTCAAAGGAGGATACCACCCCATCATACCACATCATAATCATCTCAATAGCATGTTGGCACACAAGGTAAACCATTATAACTCATAGCTAATCAAGCATGGCACAAGCAACTATGATCTCTAATTGTCATTGCAAACATGTTTATTCATAATAAGCTGAATCAAGAACGAGGGACTCATCATATTTACAAAAACAAAAGAGGTCGAGTTCATACCAGCTTTTCTCATCTCAGTCAGTCCATCATATATCATCATAATTGCCTTTCACTTGCACGACCGAACGGTGTGAATAATAATAAGAGTGTACGTGCATTGGACTAAGCTGGAATCTGCGAGCATTCAATAAACAGGAGAAGACAAGGCAATATGGGCTCTTGGTTAAATCAACAATAATGCATATAAGAGCCACTTCAACAATTTAATTATGGTCTTCTCCTACTGACCCCCAAAGAAAAGAAAATAAATAAAACTATTTACACGGGAAAGCTCCCAACAAGCAAAGGAAGAACGGGAAATATCTTTTGGTTTTCTTTTTAATTATTACTACTACAGCAGAAAAATAAACTACTACTATTTTTTTCTTAAGGTTTAACAAACACACAAGAAGAAAGCAGGAAAAAGAAAATGAACTAGCATGGATATTACAGTGAAAAAGTATGAGCACCGACATCTAGCAATGAGTGTGTGTGAACATAAATGTAATGTAGAAATACGTACTCCCCAAAGCTTAGGCTTTTGGCCTAAGTTGGTCTATTGCCATGGCTGGCCTGGCTGATATCCATAATAATAGTTGTTGGGGTCGTACGGTGATGAGGAAGAAGAAGGCTCCGATTGCCACTGGCTGGCAATCATCTCCGGATCCCACTGATAGTTAGACTGCCATGAAGGATCAACTTGTGGTTCCGGTTCTGGCTCCTCGGCTGGTGCAGGGTTCCGGTAGGCGTGAATAGTCGTCAACGGAACAAGGTACGTGCCTACAGTCAAATCAAACAAAGAAGGAGCAGGCAGGATAATAGTCTCAGGATGATGTTTGTTAAAGAACAATTGATATTTAAGCTCTCCTGCCCTATTCTTAACAATAAAATCATGTGCCACCATACTTTTATGATCTAGATAAACACGGGGCAGCACCTTTTCTTCCTTCTCAGCATGCCTAATAGGTATGTTAAAATGTACAGCTAGGCGTGTAGCATAGATGCCTCCAAAGATGGGGCCTTTGGTACGGTTCATACTTAACCGTCTAGCAATAATACCGCCCATACTAAAAGTGTTATCACTGTATAAACCGTGGAGCAGAATAATTATATCAGGGATACTAAGGTTTCCATAGTTTCCGCGTCCAATTAAACAACGACTAGCAAATAATGCAAAGTAACGTAAAATAGGAAAATGTATGCTAGTGATTCGTGCATCGAAAACCTTCCTAGTTTCTCCTACAGTGATAGTATCAATAAACCCAACCACATCATAATGATGTGGTTCTTTTGTCTTGCCCTCAAAAGGGACTAAACAAATCCGACAAAAATCATAAAGTGACATCTCCTTATGCTCATCATATAAATGAAACTCCACCGTAGGTGGTGAGTTCCTAGAATGAAAATGAAAGTTTTGCACAAAGGTATTTGTGAGTAAGAGATACTGATCGCATTGGTCGTGGAGGAAAGCGGTGAGGCCTGCATTGTGAGCCAATTCATGAAAATCTTCATAGATACCAGCTGCTCTCAAGAAATCATCAGAAGGCCATTCACATGCCTGAATATCCGCGGTGCGCGGCAAATTATACTTAGGCTTCGGTGCCTTTTCCTTCGAGCTTTGGCTCGATGAGCCCCTCAATAATCTCCTCATCATTTTCTGAAAAATTCTGAAATTTTTAGTAACTTCAAACAAAAGTGAACCAACTTCAATAATATTGATAGCAACTACTCCTACAAGTGCCTAGAGCCTATATCAAGCATTAGAACTACTTGGAACCATATAAATTTGACATGCAAGCTCAAGAACATGGTCACCTATGCAGCACAAATTTGCAAAGAATAAAGCACTAGAACAAAAACTAATTGGACTATTGGAGGAGTCACATACCAAGGAACAATCTCCCCAAGCAGTTTTGCGAGAGGTGCTTTGAGCAAGGAGATCGAAAATCACAGCAAAAGTGGCTGGAACTCGTGCTTGAGTTGGTTTTTTGGGTTTGTGTGAGACAGAGGAAGAAGATGGGTGCTGGGATAAGTGGAGGAGGGCCACCGTGGGCCCATGAGGCAGGAGGGCGTGCCCTAGGGGGGCGCCCACCACCCTCGTGGCCAGGTGGCAGCTCCTCCCGCGGTAATTTTTGCATAGTAAATCTTCAAATATTCCCGAAAAAATCATATTAAATTGGCATGGCATTCCGAGGACTTTTATTTTCGAGATATTTTTATATTGCACGGATAAGTCAGGAAATAGACAGAAAAATACTATTTTTACTTTATTTCTACTAATTAACAAAAAATATAGAGAGGGTACAGAAGGTTGTGCTTCTAGTTTCATCCATCTCAGGCTCATAAAAAAGAATCCACTAACAAGGTTGATCAAGTCTTGTTAACGAACTCATTCCGAGTAACATGGAACCGGAGAAATTTCGAATAACACTATGTTACCTCAACGGGGATATGCACATCACCAATAATAAGAATATCATATTTCTTCTTGACAGTAGGAAGAGGAAATTCAAAACCTCCAATTATAATCGATGGAATTTTTCCAATAGAATTGATACTATGAACTTGAGGTTGTTTCCTCAGAAAGTGTACCGTATGCTCATCACCATTAACATGAAAAGTGACATTGCCTTTGTTGCAATCAATAACAGCCCCTGCAGTATTAAGAAAAGGTCTTCCAAGAATAATTGACATACTATCGTCCTCAGGAATATCAAGAATAACAAAGTCCGTTAAAATAGTAACGTTTGCAACTACAACAGGCACATCCTCACAAATATCGACAGGTATAGCAGTTGATTTATCAGCCATTTGCAAAGATATTTCAGTAGGTTTCAGCTTATTCAAGTCAAGTCTACGATATAAAGAGAGAGGCATAACACTAACACCGGCTCCAAGATCACATAAAGCAGTTTTAATATAATTTCTTTTAATGGAGCAAGGTATAGTAGGTACTCCGGGGTCTCCAAGTTTCTTTGGTATTCCACCCTTAAAAGTATAATTAGCAAGCATGGTGGAAATCTCAGCTTCCGGTATCTTTCTTTTATTAGTAATGATATCCTTCATATATTTAGCATAAGGATTTGTTTTGAGCACATCAGTTAATCGCATATGCAAAAAGATAGGCCTAATCATTTCAGCAAAGCGCTCAAAATCCTCATCATCCTTTTTCTTGGATGGTTTCGGAGGAAAAGGCATGGGTTTCTGAACCCAAGGTTCCCTTTCTTTACCATGTTTCCTAGCAACAAAGTCTCTTTTATCATAACGTTGATTCTTTGATTGTGGGTTATCAAGATCAACAGCAGGTTCAATTTCTACATCATTGTCATTACTAGGTTGAGCATCATCATGAACATCATCATTAATATTTTCACTAGGTTCATGTTCATTACCAGATTGTGTTTCAGCATCAGACATAGAGATATCATTTGGATTATCAGGTGGTTCAGCAATAGGTTCACTAGAAGTTTGCACAGTTCTATCATTTTTCTTTTCTTCTTTTTAGAAGAACTAGGAACATCAATATTATTTCTTTGAGAATCTTGCTCGATTCTCTTAGGGTGGCCTTCAGGATACAAAGGTTCCTGAGTCATTCTACCAGTTCTAGTAGCCACTCTAACAGCATAATCATTTTTCTTACTATTCATTTCATCAAGCACTTCTTTTTGAGCCTTAAGTACTTGTTCTACTTGAGTGGTAACCATAGAAGCATGTTTGCTAACAAGTTTAAGTTCACCTTTAATATTAGCCATATAATCACCCAAGCGTCTAATCATATAAGCATTTTCTTTTAATTGTCTACCAAAATAAGCATTGAAGTCGTCTTGCTTAAACATAAAGTTATCAAACTCATCCAAGCACTGACTAGCAATTTTAGTAGGAGGGACTTCAGCTTTATCATATCTATAGAGAGAATTTACCTTTACTACCTGTGTCGGGATATCGGGATCAGGAGGTTCTTCAGTAAATAAAGAATTGAGATCATATGTTTCTTCAAAGGCGGTATATTAAGACCATGTATTTCTTCAATAGGAGGTAAATTCTTAACATCTTCAGCTTTAATACCTTCTTCTTTCATAGATTTCTTTGCCTCTTGCATATCTTCGGGACTGAGGAATAGAACACCTCTCTTCTTCGGAGTTGGTTTGAGAATAGGCTCAGTAATTGGAGCAGGAGCTGGCTCAGGAGGTGCCCAATTATTTTCATTTGTCAACATATTATTCAATAGAATTTCAGCACAACTATCCCTGAAAAGAGAACCAACACAACTATCCAGGTAATCTCTGGAAGCATCGGTTAGTCCATTATAAAAGATATCGAGTATTTCAGGTTTCTTAAGAGGATGATCAGGCAAAGCATTAAGTAACTTGAGAAGCCTCACCCAAGCTTGTGGGATACTCTCTTCTTTAATTTGCACGAAGTTGTATATTTCCCTCAAAGCAGCTTGTTTCTTATGAGCAGGGAAATATTTAGCAGAGAAGTAATAAATCATATCCTGGGGACTACGCACACAACCAGGATCAAGAGAATTAAACCATATCTTAGCATCACCCTTTAATGAGAACAGAAATATTTTGAGTATATAAAAGTAACGCGATCTCTCATCATTAGTAAACAGGGCAGCTATATCATTTAACTTAGTAAGATGTGCCACAACAGTTTCAGATTCATAGCCATGAAACGGATCAGATTCAACCAAAGTAATTATATCAGGATCAACAGAGAATTCATAATCCTTATCAGGAACACATATAGGTGAAGTAGCAAAAGCAGGGTCGGGTTTCATTTTATCTCTAAGTGATTCTTTGTTCCATTTAACTAATAACCTCTTAAGCTCATATCTATCTTTGCAATCTAAAATAGCGGCAGAAGATTCCATATCAAAATAATAGCCCTCAGGGATAACAGGCATATTTTCATCATCACTATCATCATCGTATTCAGATTCAATAATTTCTTTTTCTCTAGCCCTAGCAATTTGTTCATCAAGAAATTCACCAAGGGGCACAGTAGTATCAGGCATAGAAGCAGTTTCATCATAAGTATCATGCATAGCAGAAGTGGCATCATCAATAACATGCGACATATCAGAACGAATAGCAGAAGCAGGTGTAGGTGTTGCAAACTTACTCATAACAGAAGGTGAATCAAGTGCAGAGCTAGATGGCTGTTCCTTACCTCCCCTCGTAGTTGAGGGATAGATCTTGGTTTTTGGATCTCTCAAGTTCTTCATAGTGATAAGCAGATATAAATCCCAAGTGACTCAAAGAATAGAGCTATGCTCCCCGGCAACGGCGCCAGAAATTAGTCTTGATAACCCACAAGTATAGGGGATCGCAACAGCTTTCGAGGGTAGAGTATTCAACCCAAATTTATTGATTCGACACAAGGGGAGCCAAAGAATATTCTCAAGTATTAGCAGCTGAGTTGTCAATTCAACCACACCTGGAAACTTAGTATCTGCAGCAAAGTGTTTAGTAGCAAAGTAATATGATAGTGGTGGTAGCGGCAACAAAAGTAAAGACAACAAAAGTAATGTTTTTGGTATTTTGTAGTGATTGTAACAGTAGCAGCGGGAAAGTAAATAAGCGAGAACCAGTATATGGAAAACTCGTAGGCACCGGATCAGTGATGGATAATTATGCCGGATGCGGTTCATCATGTAACAGTCATAACATAGGGTGACACAGAACTAGCTCCAATTCATCAATGTAATGTAGGCATGTATTCCGTATATAGTCATACGTGCTTATGGAAAAGAACTTGCATGACATCTTTTGTCCTACCCTCCCGTGGCAGCGGGGTCCTATTGGAAACTAAGGGATATTAAGGCCTCCTTTTAATAGAGAACCGGAACAAAGCATTAGCACATAGTGAATACATGAACTCCTCAAACTATGGTCATCACCGGGAGTGGTCCCGATTATTGTCACTTCGGGGTTGCCGGATCATAACACATAGTAGGTGACTATAGACTTGCAAGATAGGATCAAGAACTCACATATATTCATGAAAACATAATAGGTTCAGATCTGAAATCATGGCACTCGGGCCCTAGTGACAAGCATTAAGCATAGCAAAGTCATAGCAACATCAATCTCAGAACATAGTGGATACTAGGGATCAAACCCTAACAAAACTAACTCGATTACATGATAAATCTCATCCAACCCATCACCGTCCAGCAAGCCTACGATGGAATTACTCACGCACGGCGGTGAGCATCATGAAATTGGTGATGGAGGATGGTTGATGATGACGACGGCGACGAATCCCCCTCTCCGGAGCCCCGAACGGACTCCAGATCAGCCCTCCCGAGAGGTTTTAGGGCTTGGCGGCGGCTCCATATCGTAAAACGCGATGATTTCTTCTCTTTGATTTTTTTCTCTCCGAAAGCAAATATATAGAGTTGGAGTTGGCGTCGGAGGGCATCCAGGGGGCCCACGAGGTAGGGGGCGCGCCCTGGGGGGGCGCCCCCACCCTCGTGAACAGGGTGTGGGCCCCCTGGTCTTCAACTTTGGCGAGCATTTTTTATTATTTTTTCTAAGATGTTCCGTGGAGTTTCAGGTCATTCCGAGAATATATGTTTTCTGCACATAAAACAACACCATGGCAATTCTGCTGAAAACAGTGTCAGTCCGGTTTAGTTCCATTCAAATCATACAAGTTAGAGTCCAAAACAAGGGCAAAAGTGTTTGGAAAAGTAGATATGACAGAGACGTATCAGAAGCCGATGGGTGCTACCTCGTGAGCACTACGTTGGCTTTCCCCGAAGAGGAAGGGATGATGCAGCAAAGTAGCGTAAGTATTTCCCTTAGTTTTTGAGAACCAAGGTATCAATCCAGTAGGAGGCTACGCGTGAGTCCCTCGCACCTGCACAAAATAAATAAATCCTCGCAACCAACGCAAATAGGGGTTGTCAGTCCCTATAAGGCCACTTACGAGAGTGAGATCTGATAGATATGATAAGATAATAGTTTTGGTATTTTTATGATGAAAGATGCAAAGTAAAATAAAGGCAAAGTAAATAGCAAAGGAAATAACTAAGTAATAGGAGATCAATATGATAAAGATAGACCCGAGGGCCATAGGTTTCACTAGTGGCTTCTCTCGAGAGCATAAGTATTCTATGGTGGGTGAATAAATTACTGTTGAGCAATTGACAGAATTGAGCATAGTTATGAGAATATCTAGGTATGATCATGTATATAGGCATCACGTCCAAGACAAGTAGACTGACTCCTGCCTGCATCTACTACTATTACTCCACTCATAGACCGCTATCCAGCATGCATCTAGAGTATTGAGTTAAAAACAGAGTAATGCCTTAAGCAAGATGACATGATGTAGAGGGATAGACTCATGCAATATGAAGAAAACCCCATCTTGTTATCCTCGATGGCAACAATACAATACATGCCTTGCTGCCCTTACTGTCACCGGGAAAGGACACCGTAATATTGAACCCAAAGCTAAGCACTTCTCCCATTGCAAGAAAGATCAATCTAGTAGGCCAAACCAAACTGATAATTCGACGAGACTTGCAAAGATAACCAATCATACATAAAAGAATTCAGAGAAGATTCAAATATTATTCATAGATAGACTTGATCATAAACCCACAATTCATCGGTCTCAACAAGCACACCGCAAAAAAAGATTACATCGAATGGTTCTCCACAAGAGAGGGGGAGAACATTGTATTGAGATCCAAAAAGAGAGAAGAAGCCATCTAGCTACTAACTATGGACCCGTAGGTCTGAGGTAAACTACTCACACTTCATCGGAGGGGCTATGGTGTTGATGTAGAAGCCCTCCATGATCGATGCCCCCTCCGGCGGAGTTCCGGAATAGGCCCCAAGATGGGATCTCGTGGATACAGAAAGTTGTGGCGGTGGAATTAGGTTTTTGGCTCCGTATCTGATCGTTTGGGGGTACGTAGGTATATATAGGAGGAAGGAGTAAGTCGGTGGAGCAATATGGGGGCCACGAGGGTGGAGGGCACGCCTGGTAGGGGTGGGCGCGCCCCCTACCTCGTGGCCTCCTGTTTCCTTTGTTGACATAGGGTCCAAGTCTCTCTAGTCTTATTCATTGAGATAATCACGTTCCCGAAGGTTTCATTCCGTTTGGACTCCATTTGATATTCCTTTTCTTCGAAACCCTAAAACAGGAAAAAAAACAATTCTGGGTTGGGCCTCCGGTTAATAGGTTAGTCCCAAAAATAATATAAAAGTGGATAATAAAGCCCAATAATGTCCAAAACAATAGATAAAATAGCATGTATCAATCAAAAATTATAGATACATTGGAGACGTATCAAGCATCCCCAAGCTTAATTCCTGCTCGTCCTCGAGTAGGTACATGATAAAAACAGAATTTTTGATGCGGAGTGCTACTTGGCATAATTTTAATGTAATTCTTCTTAATTGTGGTATGAATATTCAGATCCGAAAGATTCAAGACAAAAGTTCATATTGACATAAAAATAATAATACTTCAAGCATACTAACAAAGCAATTATGTCTTCTCAAAATAACATGGCTAAAGAAAGTTATCCCTACAAAATCATATAGTCTGGCTATGCTCTATCTTCACCACACAAAATATTTAAATCATGTACAACCTCAATGACAGGCCAAGCAATTGTTTCAGACTTTTGACGTTCTCAAAACTTTTTCAATCTTCACGCAATACATGAGCGTGAGCCATGGATATAGCACTATAGGTGGAATAGAGTGGTGGTTGTGGAGAAGACAAAAAGGGAAGATAGTCTCACATCAACTAGGCGTATCAACGGGCTATGGAGATGCCCATCAATAGATATCAATGTGAGTGAGTAGGGATTGCCATGCAACGGATGCACTAGAGCTATAAGTATATGAAAGCTCAAAAAGAAACTAAGTGGGTGTGCATCCAACTTGCTTGCTCATGAAGACCTAGGGCCTTTTGAGGAAGCCCATCATCAGAATATACAAGCCAAGTTCTATAATGAAAGATCCCCACTAGTATATGAAAGTGATAACATGAGAGACTCTCTACTATGAAGATCATGGTGCTACTTTGAAGCACAACTATGGTAAAAGGATAGTAACATTGTCCCTTCTCTTTTTCTCTCTCTCATATATATATATATATATATATATATATATATATATATATATATATATATATATATTGGGCCTTTTCTCTTTTTTATGGCCTCTTTTCTTTTTGCTTTTTTTATTTGGGCTTCTTTGGCCTCTTTTATTTATTTTTCGTCCGGAGTCTCATCCCGACTTGTGGGGGAATCATAGTATCCATCATCCTTTCCTCACTGGGACAATGCTCTAATAATGATGATCATCACACTTTTATTTTTCTTACAACTCAACAATTACAACTCGATACTTAGAACAAAATATGACTCTATGTGAATGCCTCCGGCGATGTACCAGGATATGCAATATGACAATGATGGAGTGTGCAATAATAAACAGAATGGTGGAAAGTTGCATGGAAATATATCTCGGAATGGCTATGGAAATGCCATAATAGGTAGGTATGGTGGCTGTTTTGAGGAAGGTATATGGTGGGTGTATGATACTGGCGAAAGGTGCGCGGTATTAGAGAGGATAGCAAAGGTGGAAGGGTGAGAGTGCGTATAATCCATGGACTCAACATTAGTCATAAAGAACTCATATACTTATTGCAAAAATCTACAAGTTATCAAAGAAAAGTATTACGCGCATGCTCCTAGGGGATAGATTGGTAGGAAAAGACCATCGCTCGTCCCTGACCGCCACTCATAAGGAAGATAATCAAAAAATAATTCATGCTCCGACTTCATCACATAACGGTTCACAATGCGTGCATGCTACGGGGATCACAAACTTCAACACAAGTATTTCTCAAATTCACAACTACTCAACTAGCATGACTTTAATATCACCATCTTTATATCTAAAAACAATTATCAAGTATCAAACTTATCATAGTATTCAACACACTCATAAGAAAGTTATATTATTAATCTTGTATACCAAGCATATTAGGATTTTAAGCAAATTACCATGCTATAAAGACTCTCAAAATAATTTAAGTGCAGCATGAGAGATCAATAGTTTCTATAAAACAAATCCACCACCGTGCTCTAAAAAATATAAGTGAAGTACTAGAGCAAAATTATATAACTCAAAAGATATAAGTGAAGCACATAGAGTATTCTAAGAAATTCCAAATCATGTATGGCTCTCTCAAAAGGTGTGTACATCAAGGATGATTGTGGTAAACTAACAAGCAAAGACTCAAATCATACAAGACGCTCCAAGCAAAACACATATCATGTGGTAAATAGAAATATAGCTCCAAGTAAAGTTACCGATAGAAGTAGACGAAAGAGGGGATGCCTTCCGGGGCATCCCCAAGCTTTGGCTTTTAGGTTTCCTTAGATTATCTTGGGTCAAATTTTTACCCAAAACTTGAAAACTTCACAACGCAAAACTTAAAATAGAAAATCTCGTGAGCTCCGTTAGCGAAAGAAAATAAAAGACCACTTCAAGGTACTGTAATGAACTCATTATTTATTTATATTGGTGTTATACCTACTGTATTCCAACTTCTCTATGGTTTATAAACTATTTTACTAGCCATAGATTCATCAAAATAAGCAAACAACACACGAAAAACAGAATCTGTCAAAAACAGAACAGTCTGTAGTAATCTGTAGCTAGCGCAAGATATGGAACCCCAAAAATTCTAAAATAAATTGCTGCACGTGAGTAATTTATATATTAATCACCTGCAAAAAGAATTAACTAAATATCACTTTTCAAATAAAAATGACAGCAGTTCTCGTGAGCACTAAAGTTTCTGTTTTTTACAGCAAGTTCAACAAGACTTTCCCCAAGTCTTCCCAACGATTCTACTTGGCACAAACAATAATTAAGCACAACCAAAACAGAGGTTAGATAAATTATTTATTACTAAACAGGAGCAAAAAGCAAGGAATAAAAATAAAATTGGGTTGCCTCCCAACAAGCGCTATTGTTTAACGCCCCTAGCTAGGCATAACAAGCAAGAATAGATCTAGGTATTGCCATCTTTGGTAGGCAATCCATAAGTGGCTCTCATAATAGATTCATAAGGTAATTTAATTTTATTTCTATGAAAGTGTTCCATGCCTTTCCTTAATGGAAATTGGAATCTAATATTTCCTTCCTTCATATCAATAATTGCACCAATCGTTCTAAGGAAAGGTCTACCAAGAATAATAGGACATGAAGGATTGCAATCTATGTCAAGAACAATAAAATCTACGGGCACATAATTCATATTTGCAATAATAAGAACATCATTAATTCTTCCCATAGGTTTCTTAATAGTGGAATCCGCAAGATGTAAGTTTAGAGAGCAATCATCAAAATCACGGAAACCTAACAAATCACACAAAGTCTTTGGAATCGTGGAAACACTAGCACCCAAATCACATAAAGCATAGCATTCATGATCTTTAATTTTAATTTTAATAGTTGGTTCCCACTAATCATAAAGTTTTCTAGGGATAGAAACTTCCAATTCAAGTTTTTTTCATAAGATTGCATCAAGACATCAACGATATGTTTAGTAAACGCTTTATTTTGACTATAAGCATAAGGATAATTTAGCACGGATTGCAACAAGGAAATACAATCAATAAAAGAGCAATTTTCATAGTTAAATTCCTTGAAATCCATAATAGTGGGTTTAGCAACATCTAGAGTTTTAATTTCTTCAATCCCATTTTTGTCAAATTTAGCATCAAGATCAACAAATTCCAAACTCTTGGAACACCTTCTAGGTAAAGGTGGATCATATTCAGTCCTATCATTACCAAGATTCATATTGCAAAACAAAGATTTAATAGGGGACACATAAATAACTTTTAGATCTTCATCTTTATTTTCATAGCAACTAGAAGAACACGCTCTTATAAAGGCATCTTTCTTAGCACGCATCCTAGCGGTTCTTTCTTTGCACTCATCAATGGAAATTCTCATGGCTTTGAGAGACTCATTGATATCATGCTTAGGTGGAATAGATCTAAGTTTCAAAGAATCAACATCAAGAGCAATTATATCAACCTTCCTAGCCAAATCATCAATCTTAAGCAATTTTTCTTCAATCAAAGCATTAAAATTCTTTTGCAAAGTAATAAATTCTTTAATATTATATTCAAAATCAGAGGGCATCTTATTATAATTTCCATAAGAATTGTTGTAGGAATTACCATAATTATTAGAGGGATTACTAGGATAAGGCCTAGGATTAAAATTTCCTCTATACGCGTTGTTACCAAAATTGTTCCTACCAACAAAATTCACATCCATAGATTCATTATTATTCTCAATCAAAGTAGACAAGGGCATATCATTAGGATCAGAAGAAACACTCTCATTAGCAAATAATTTCATAAGTTCATCCATCTTTCCACTCAAAACATTAATTTCTTCTATCGCATGCACCTTTTTATTAGTAGATCTTTTAGTGTGCCATTGCGAACAATTAACCATAATATTATCTAGGAGTTTAGTAGCTTCTCCTAATGTGATTTCCATAAAAGTGCCTCCCACGGCCGAATCTAAAAGATTTCTAGAAGCAAAATTCAATCCGGCATAAATTTTTTGTATAATCATCCACAAATTTAAACCATGAGTAGGGCAATTACGTATCATTAGTATCATTCTCTCCCAAGCTTGTGCAACATGTTCATGATCAAGTTGCTTAAAATTCATAATATCGTTTCTAAGAGAGATGATCTTAGCGGGAGGAAAATATTTAGAGATAAAAGCATCTTTGCACTTGTTCCATGAATCAATACTATTTTTAGGCAAAGACGAAAACCAAGCTTTAGCACGATCTCTAAGCGAAAAAGGAAATAGCTTCAATTTAACAATATAATTATCCACATCTTTCTTCTTTTGCATGTCACACAAATCAACGAAGCTATTTAGATGGGTAGCGGCATCTTCACTAGGAAGGCTGAAAAACGGATCTTTCATGACAAGATTCAGCAAGGCAGCATTAATTTCACAAGATTCAGCATCGGTAAGAGGGGCAATCGGAGTGCTAATAAAATCATTGTTGTTGGTAATGGTGAAGTCACACAATTTAGTATTATCTTGAGCCATCACGACAAGCAAGCAAACTAACACACAAGCAAACAAAAAGCAAGCGGACAAAAAGAGGCAAATAGAGAAAGAGAGAGAGGATAGAGAGAGGGCGAATAAAACGGCAAGGGTGAAGTGGGGGAGAGGAAAACGAGAGGCAAATGGCAAATAATGTAATGTGGGAGATAAGGGTATGTGGTGGGTACTTGGTATGTTGACTTTTGCGTAGACCTCCCCAACAACGGCGCGAGAAATCCTTCTTGCTACCTCTTGAGCACTGTGTTGGTTTTCCCCGAAGGGGAAGGGATGATGCAGCAAAGTAGCGTAAGTATTTCCCTTAGTTTTTGAGAACCAAGGTATCAATCCAGTAGGAGGCTACGCGCAAGTCCCTCGCACCTGCACAAAACAAATAAATTCTCGCAACCAACGCAAATAGGGGTTGTCAGTCCCTATAAGGCCACTTACGAGTGTGAGATCTGATAGATATGATAAGATAATATTTTTGGGGTTTTTATGATAAAATATGCAAAGTAAAATAAAGGCAAAGTAAATAGCAAAGGAAATAACTAAGTAATAGGAGATAAATATGATAAAGATAGACCCGGGGGCCATAGGTTTTACTAGTGGCTTCTCTCGAGAGCATAAGTATTCTACGGTGGGTGAACAAATTACTATTGAGCAATTGACAGAATTGAGCATAGTTTTGAGAATATCTAGGTATGATCATGTATATAGGCATCACGTCCGAGACAAGTAGACCGACTCCTGCTTGCATCTACTACTATTACTCCACTCATCGACCGCTATCCAGCATGCATCTAGAGTATTAAGTTAAAAACAGAGTAACGCCTTAAGCAAGACGACATGATGTAGAGGGATAGACTCATGCAATATGAAGAAAACCCCATCTTTTTATCCTCGATGGAAACAATACATTACGTGCCTTGCTGCCCTTACTGTCACCGGGAAAGGACACCGCAAGATTGAACCCAAAGCTAAGCACTTCTCCCATTGCAAGAAAGATCAATCTAGTAGGCCAAACCAAACTGATAATTCGAAGAGACTTGCAAAGATAACCAATCATACATAAAAGAATTCAGAGAAGATTCAAATATTATTCATAGATAGACTTGATCATAAACCCACAATTCATCGGTCTCAACAAACACACCGCAAAAAGAAGATTACATCGAATGGTTCTCCACAAGAGAGGGGGAGAACATTGTATTGATGTTGGTGTACAAAAAGAGGGGTACACTTTTTGTACCCCTATAACTGTGCACGGGCAGTCTGAGCCACGGGCACCACCACACCAAGCAAGGCAAGGGAGGTGAGCCAGGGTAAGACCGATGCTCGAGAGAACCACGACGCCAAGACCAAGACCACAAAGAACAAAGGGGATGAAGCGGACTCCCCCGGCAAGATCCTTGCCGGGAGATAGTTCTAGCAGCCCCGGCAAGACCCTTGCCATGACGACTCGTCCCGCGCCTACGGAGTGAATCACCCTTGAGTCGACTGCCCCCAAAGGGCAAGGATTCGGGAGACATCCCCGTCTCGGCATGCATATCTTTGTGAAGACATTCAAGACCAGATACGCACTAAGGAGACGACAACACTTGGAGGGATCCCGGCCGAGGAAGACCACAAGGCCCCTGGCAAGCGCCTTGCCGGGGATGATAGCAGGCGCCTCAGCAAGGCCCTTGCCGGGGCCCCAGCAAGGCCCTTGCCGAGGACACCCGCAGGGCCACCGTCAGGCCCATGCCGACTGAGCCTCCACCACCGCATGCATGCAGCTGCCGACCCAACCAGCTGGGCAGGCACCTGCGTGGCGGCATGCAGATCTTCGTGAAGACCCACCACTGCGCCACCTCAGCTGCCTGCCTACCTACGTGGCGTCATAGGCGTCACTGGCCAGGGCGCGTGTCAACACAAGAAGGAGCGGCGATGACAGACGAGGCAGATCTCTCCCCCGTCCCCGATAAAGCAAGGACACCTAAGCAAGACGCATTAAATGCGCCTGGTCATGTAATGCGAGGGATAACCTCGCATCACTGTTCCCTTTCCACCTCCTGTATGCCACTGTGGCCACCCCTTTTCCTATAAAAGGAGGCCCGAGGCGACCAGGAGAGGGATTCGGCTTTTTGGAGCTCCTCACGCCCCATAGCTAGCTCGAGAACACAGATATACAGTCCACCAAAGCAGGAGTAGGGTTTTACGCATCCTTGCGGCCCGAACCTGGATAAACAAACCGTGTGCTACCTGTTAGATCCGCTCTTCTCATGACCCCATGCCCCGCCAACCGTAGTAGGGATTCTTGTGATCCCATAGGTGTCGTTCCGCACCGACAATTGAGATCCAAAAAGAGAGAAGAAGCCATCTAGCTACTAACTATGGACCCGTAGGTCTGAGGTAAACTACTCACACTTCATCGGAGGGGCTATGTTGTTGATGTAGAAGCCCTCCATGATCGATGCCCCCTCCAGCGAAGCTCCGGAACAGGCCCCAAGATAGTATCTCGTGGATACAGAAAGTTGCGGCAGTGGAATTAGGTTTTTGGCTCCGTATCTCATCGTTTGGTGGTACGTAGGTATATATAGGAGGAAGGAGTACATCGATGGAGCAATAGGGGGCCCACGAGGGTGGAGGGCGTGCCTGGTAGGGGTGGCACGCCCCCCTACCTCGTGGCCTCCTGTTTCCTTTCTTGACGTAGGGTCCAAGTCTCTCTGGTCTTATTCGTTGGGAAAATCATGTTCCCGAAGGTTTCATTCCGTTTGGACTCCATTTGATATTCCTTTTCTTCGAAACCCTAAAACAGGCAAAAAACAACAATTCTGGGCTGGGCCTCCGGTTAATAGGTTAGTCCCAAAAATAATATAAAAGTGGATAATAAAGCCCAATAATGTCCAAAACAGTAGATAATATAGCATGGAGCAATCAAAAATTATAGATACATTGGAGACGTATCAATGGGTGACCTCCTTGGCCAAATATCCAGCCTCCCAAAGTTAGGTGATGTCCTTCTCCTTGACTGTGGAGGCCATCCACTTGCCCTGCGCTCCGGACATGGTCGGAGTGCTTTCTTGAGGCAGAAAAGATGAGAACTTGGGCGCTAGAGCTCGAGAGTGGGTAGGCGGAAAGAGAGAAGGCGTGGGTGAAAGAGGTGAATCCTTATCTCCTTATAAAGGCGGTGAATATCAAGCGCCTCCCCACTCGCCGTAAAACTCGCCTATTCCCCAGGGGCCATGCAGGCGGCACAGTTGGATTACCCATAACCGTGTTGATGAGAATGCCACAATAAGAGGACATGATCTCTGCTTTGACAAGACGTGCCAATAAAGCCCCATCTCTAAATATGGAGTGACAGGTTGGAAAACGGTTCGAAATAATAACCGGGCAGGGACGTGCTATCACGTTACAAAAAGTTGTCAGCAGTTTGGACTCGTGAAATATTATACTCTCTGCGGTGGTGTGTGGTGCTTGTTTTGCAGATCCGGACACGTTCATTGTGTTCGAGGACTGTGTTGGAGTATTCGGAGGAGGAACCCGCCTTGCAATGCCGAAGACAATCTGCGCCGGACACCTCCTCATTGAAGCCTGGTTCTGGGGCTATTGAGGGAGTCCTGGACTAAGGGATCCTCGGGCGTCCGACCTATTTGACATGGGCCGGACTGATGGGCTACAGAGATACAAGACCGAAGACTCTCACCTATGTCCAGATGGGACTCTCCTTGGCATGGATGGCAAGCTTAGCATTCGGATATGAAGATTTCTTTCTCTGTAACCGACTTTGTATAACCCTAGTCCCCTCCGGTGTCTATATAAACCGGAGGGTTTAGTCCGTAGAGGAGAGGACAATCATAATCACATAGGCCAGACTTCTAGGGTTTTAGCCATTACAATCTTGAGGTAGATCAACTCTTGTAATACTCATATTCATCAAGATCAATCAAGCAGGAAGTAGGGTATTACCTCCATAGAGAGGGCCCGAACCTGGGTAAACATCGTGTCCCCCATCTCCTGTTACCATCAACCTTAGACGCACAGTTCGGGACCCCCTACCCAAGATCCGCTGGTTTTGACACCGACAGTAAGGCTTCCCCGTGGGTGGAATGTATACATCATGCTCCAAGGCCTTTCATGAATTTATTAGAGAACACCCAATTCTCACATACTGCGACGTTTAATAGTCAAATTCATATAGGTGTGTTCCTCAGGAGATGCTCTCCAGGACAACATCTCTGCTCACTCAAATAAGCCACTCGGAACACATTAACATAAGTCTCAACCTGCCATGGAGATCAGGAGAGTATTGCATCTTCACAGAGTGGGATAATTAGTATAGGGATACTCTCCTCCCAAGTGACCAACAGCTTGTCTCTCACTTCTATTTCACGGGATCTACAATCACATAGAGTGGTTTGCCACTCTGGACAACTCATGTGGTGGGTCTCAAATGAATGAAATATGCCCTAGAGGCAATAATAAATTTGTTATTTATATTTCCTTATATCATGATACATGCTTATTATTCATGCTAGAATTGTATTAACCGGAAACTTAGTACATGTGTGAATACATAGACAAACAGAGTGTCCCAAGTATGCCTCTACTTTACTAGCTCGTTAATCAAAGATGATTAAGTTTCCTAGCCATAGACATGTGTTGTCATTTGATGAACAAGATCACTTCATTAGAGAATGATGTGATGGACAAGACCCATCTGTTATCTTAGCACTATGATCGTTTAGTTTATTGCTATTGCTTTCTTCATGACTTATACGTGTTCCTATGACTATGAGATTATGCAACTCCCGAATACCGGAGGAACACTTAGTGTGCTATCAAATGTCATGATGTAACTGGGCGATTATAAAGATGCTCTAGAGGTGTCTCCGATGGTGTTTGTTGAGTTGGCATAGATCGAGATTAGGATTTGTCACTCCAATTGTTGGAGAGGTATCTCTGGGCCCTCTCAGTAATGCACATCTGAAAGGATCGAGATGGACCTATAGGGGGGTGAATAGGTACAATTACTATTTTTAATTATTACCTAGCAATTTTAGGCAATAATGCAGAATATGAAGGTGAGCCTAACAATTGGAAGTGTGGTGCTAAGAGCTAAGCAAGATACACACTAACACAAGTAAGTAAGTAAGCAAGCACAATAAGGTATAAGTAAGATCTAAGAGACAAGTAACCACAAGTAGAGAGTTAGGGTTAGGAATAACCGCAACTCCAAGAGACAAGGATGTATGTCGATGTTCACTTCCTTGGACGGAAGCTACGTCACTGTTAGAGAGGTGGGTGTTACCACAAAGGCACACCAACGCCACGGAGGCTCACCCTATTCTCCCTTTGAGACAACACCACAGAGGCATTTCTCAACCAGTAGTGGTAGACCTTGGGGTGGTCTCCAAACCCTCACAAACTTTTCCGGGGGTAATCACAATGATCGATTCCTCTCCAAAAGACTCCTACCGCCTAGGAGTCTCCAACCTCCAAGAGTAACAAGAACGATGGGGAAAAGCTCAAGACTTGCTCAAATCATGAATTCCTTTGGTGCAAAGAAGGTGAAGGAGTGGATCTATCACATGATCAGACAACTTCTCTCAAATGCTCTAAAATACCTTGGGATCTAAGATTTGGTGTGGAGGAGTGAGAGAGAGTGAAATGTGTTCTTAGCAAGCCTAAAGTGAATGGTCAACCATATCCCGTGGGGGAAGAAGGCTATATATAGTGGAAGTGGAAAAGTAACCGTTTGAGTCACTTAAGTGCACTATAGAGGTTGGACATCCGGATAGGATCGGACGTCCGGACAGGACCGGACGTCCGATGGCACAGATAGTTCCGTACGTCCGACAGCCATCGGTCGTCTGGTCACTGGAAATCCACATGCCACGAATCAGCACACAACCATCGGACGTCCGGAATGTGCCGGACGTCCGGAGATGACCGGAAATCCATAAATAATGTTCTGTGAAGGAGGTGTCGGACCTCCGGAGGAAAACGGACATCCGGTGACCGGACGTCCGGAGAAGCTCGGACATCCGTAAATATCGTTATGTGTACAAACACCGGACGTACGTGGAGAGCCGGAATTCCGGTAAGCTATGAGGAATCAGACTCCCGTAGAGTATCGGATGTCCGGTGAAAATAGAGTTGGTGGGTTTTGAGCAAATCTTCCACTAGATCCAACGATGCCCTATTAATAGTGTGGGATCCCAATACTCAAGAACGAATTGAAAAAGAGCCTAAGCTTTTTGTCTTTGTCTTGAATCTCTGCTCTTTGAGTGATACACACACACACACACACACTTTTGTCCGTAGTCATGATCCACACACGGCCCTTGAGACATTATCCTGAGATATACTTGTTAAACATGATTAGTCCCAAAATGAATGTTGTCATCAACATCAAAATACGATTAAGGGCATGATTGCACTTTCAATCTCCCCCTTTTTGGTAGTTGATGAAAACATACATGCACTTCTCAATATGTCAACAGAAAAACTTTGAATATCGAAAGGATTTGTTGTGGAGCTCCCCCAAAGCATGTGCATACATAAAATAAGCATGAGGAGAGCTTCCCCTCAGTTTGATACCATCACAAACAAATCTCATAAACAAGATAACATAAAACTATAATAGGCTCCATATAGGTTCATCACTCATATAGCATAGAACATAAGTCGATAACAAACATAATATGAAGTTCATCACATAGATATCATAGAACATAAGTCGATAAAAGGCATAACATGAGTTCGATACAAGCTAATATCATAGCTAGCATGACATAGATAAGTAAGTGCCTACTCCCCCTTGGCATCAAATACCCAAAAGGGGTCATAACATCATCAAAGAACATCATCATCATCATCATGAGCACCACTGCCACCAGCCTCGTCAAAGAAGTCAGCCCACTCAGGACCCGAGGGAAAATCAAAGTCAGAAGGTGGTTCGTCAGGGAGATGTTCATCATCATTCACATCTTAAACTCCGGAGTCTCTCAAACGAGCCTTTAGAGCATTCTTGGAGGTGACCATGCGAGTGACAATGTCGTGATTTTGGGAGCAAGGAAAGGTAAACACCTTCATCATGGCAGAGTGAGCCTTCCCAAGAAAGAAAGCAATGCGCCCAAAGGATGCAGATCCGAAAGTAGTAGAACGAGAAGTAGGAGGAGGAACACTAGCTGCAGTGCGATGAGCAGGAGCAGAAGAGTCCTTGGGAACCCAATCATCCGCCATGTGAGGTGGAATGACCCACCGCTCATGCAAGTGAGTGCGGGCAATGGGAAAAGGAGCAACACTCTCGATAAAAGACTGAAGATAGGGGGCATGAGGAAAGGCCCGCTTGTGCTGAAAGCTAGCGAGACGGATCTCATGCCACGGGAAATGAGGAACATTTATCTTCCCCTTCGGAGATGCATAGAGGCGATGCATGAGATCAATGCAGTAGCTAATGCATGACCCCTTATCACTCATCTTGGTATAGATGGTACGAATGACACACTGTTAGATGATGTAGAAAGGTGAGCGCCAAATGGAGACTTGGTTTAGACCCTTTTGTTTCTCATCATTAGTCATTTCTTCTATCAGTTTGAGAAGATCCACATGGACATCAATGCCCTTGGGCCTATGGTTGGGGTCATTGAGGGAGTCCTGGATTAGGGGGTCTCTGGACAGCCAAACTATATCCTTTGGCCGGACTGTTGGACTATGAAGATACGAGATTGAAGACTTCGTCTCGTGTCCGGATGGGACTCTACTTGGCGTGGAAGGCAAGCTAGGCAATACGGATATGTATATCTCCTCCTTTGTAACCAACCTTGTGTAACCCTAGCCCCCTTTGGTGTCTATATAAACCGGAGGGTTTTAGTCCGTAGGGGAACATACAATCATACTATAGGCTAGCTTCTAGGGTTTAGCCTCTCCGATCTCGTGGTAGATCAACTCTTGTAATACTCATATCATCAAGAATAAATCAAGCAGGACGTAGGGTTTTACCTCCATCAAGAGGGCCCGAACCTGGGTAAAACATCGTGTCCCCTGCCTCCTGTTACCATCCGCCTTAGACGCACAGTTCGGGACCCCCTACCCGAGATCCGCCGGTTTTGACACCGACATTGGTGCTTTCATTGAGAGTTCCTCTGTGACGTCGCCGTAAGGAAGGATGCCTCATCTCGTTGTTAAAAACAACATAACCGCTGGGGGAGCTCTGGCTGTCGGCCAAACTCTCCGGCTAGGTAGTTTCGTCATGACTGCCTATTCGGCCGCTGCACCGACGATGACTTCTCGGGTCATCAAAAACAGCCTCCACATCGGCTCGGAATTCGCCGAGCAGATGGATCCAATGGAGCTCTCTTCCCTAAACGAACTCTTGGATCGCATCGCCGCCTTGGGAGTCGCTGCGGACTATGATCGGATTGGGCTTAAACCCAATCAAAGGGAGATTAACTCTCCATCGGTCACCCATCACGTTGCGGTGGTGGAGGAACAATGTGGCAACTCTTCCTCTATTTTGAGGACTAACTATGTCCGGATTCCTGAGCTCTCCGAGCCGGATACCTGCTTATGGGAGGACACCACCCAAGCCCTGAACCTAGAATCAGGCAGCGGGTCAGACTTATCGGGCAGCACTCCAGAACCAGAACTTCCAATATTGGAAACTCCTCGGCCCCTGGGTCTTAGATCGGGTAGGGGTTCGGACTCAAATCCACCCACCCACCCAGACATGAACGATCTTTCCCACATCAGGCAAGAGCCCCATGAAATAGTACATCATTTTTGGGCCAGATTCCTCCTTGTGATGAACAAGGTTAAGGACTGTCACAAGGAATATGCAATCTCGCTTTTCTGCAATAATTGCACGGACAAGGGAATAATTAACGCCTTAAGTTGCCGTGACATATCATGCTTCGCTGACTTGGCGTCCATAGTACGAAAGTACTGTGCAATGGAAAGTGCCTGGAAAACTGAAACGAAATTTTGGGATAATCTGGCTTCGAATATACACCCAGTCCGAAGTAAAAGGGTGCACTATCATAAGACACCCGAGATAGTTGCAAAGAAACAAAAACCCTCTACAGGGCATGGAACCGTACTGGAGGGATGGCCTAACGGACCTTGTAAAATTCATAGTACAGCGGATACAATACCAACGCACAGCCTTAGAGCATGTTGGATACTCCGGCAGGTGGCCAAAAGTGGTGAGGATCTTCTCATCCCAAATGCCACAGAGCACCATCCCATGGATAACAATACGGTGTTAACAGTCTTTGAGACCTTTGCGTCAAATAATAGGTGCAAGCGAACACTCCGCAACATGGCCGAAATCTGCCACGTAGCAGCAATAAATCCATGGAGTGACACGGCTATTACCTTCAATGCCAGTGACGAACCTAAATTCCGAACAGCCCGAGCACCAACCGCGCTGGTCCTCAGTCCAATTGTGGACGGCTTTCGACTCACCAAAGTACTCATGGACGGCGGCAGCGGATTAAACCTCATTTATGAGGAAACTCTTCAAAAAATGGAAATAGACTGGAACCGCATTGAGCAACGTAGCACAACCTTCAGGGGAATCATACCCAGTCGGGAGGCACGATGCGCTGGGAAAATCACACTAGATGTGGTATTGGGTACGCTAGAGAACTATAGGTCCGAAGAAATTACATTTCAAGTGGCCCCGTTCAGCAATGGATACCACGCCCTTTTAGGACATGAGGCGTTCACGATCTTCCAAGCCGTACCCCATTATGGGTACATGAAGCTCAAAACGCCCGGGCCCAATGGAATCATCACCCTCGCCAATGATCCGGACACAGCACTCTGCGCCGAAAACAAAACAGCCACACTGGCCCTCGAGGCATTATCCGAAGCCCTCTCGGCCGAGGAATTAACCACGCTATGCTCCACAGTGGACAGGGACGACATGATCTTCGATAAGAGATCCAAGTCTACCTCTTTTAAACCAGCGGATGAAATAGTCAAATTCCAAGTCCACCCAACGGACCCTACAAAAACAGCCTCCATCAGGGCATAGTTAAACCCCGCCGTGGACGCCGCACTACACGAGTTCCTGCGCGAGAATTGGGACATATTCGCCTGGCATCCCTCAGACATGCCAGGAATCCCATGCAGGCTGGACGTGCATAGTCTCAATATCCTAAAGGGATTCAAGCCGGTCAAGCAAGCTCTTCGGCGTTTCTCCGAACCTAAGAGACATGCCATGGGAGAGGAACTAGCCAAGTTATTGGAGGCCGGATTCATCAGAGAAATAAAACACCCGGACTGGCTAGCAAACCTGGTGATGGTACCAAAGAAGGATAAATCCTGGCACCTTTGTGTCGATTTCAAGGACCTCAATAAAGCTTGCCCAAAGGATCCCTTCCCCCTCCCCCGCATCGATCAAATTATTGATGCTACCATAGGACACGAGTCATTGTGTTTCCTCGATGCATACTCCGGTTACCACCAAATCAAGATGGCGGAGTCCGACCAAGCGCAACGGCATTCATCACACCATAAGGTCCCTTCTGTTTCAACACAATGCCTTTTGGGCTCAAAAACGCCGGCGCAACATATCAGCGCATGATTCAGACATGTCTGGAGAAACAAATCGGCAAAACAGTAGAGGCATACGTAGACGATGTGGTCGTCAAAAACAAACACGTCGAATCTTTGATAGACGACTTGAGGCTCACATTCGACAACCTCCGAACATACGACATCAAGCTTAATCCGGAAAAATGCGTTTTCGGCGTACCAGCCGGAAAGCTCCTGGGTTTCATCGTCTCCAGTAGAGGTATTGAAGCTAATCCAGCCAAAATCCGAGCTTTGTCACAGTTGGCTACCCCAACAGACCTCAAACAAATCCAGAAGTTAACTGGATGTGTGGCGGCTCTAAGCCGCTTTATCTCCCGCTTAGGAGAAAAGGCTTTACCCCTTTATCGCCTCCTTCGGCGCACTGAACACTTCGAGTGGACGGACGCTGCCACAGCCAGATTGGAAGAAATAAAGGCCATTTTGGCAACCAACCCAATCCTAGCCGCGCCAAACATCGGCGAACCAATGTTGTTGTACATTGCGGCAAGTCATCAAGTTATAAGCGCAGTGCTCGTCGTCGAACGAGAAGCTGACGGACATAAATTCCCTCTTCATAAGCCGGTATACTATGTATCCACTGTCCTCACTCCATGCAAATCACGGTACCCACATTATCAAAAGATAGCCTATGCAGTATTCATGGCATCCCGGAAGCTACGACACTACTTTCAAGAGTGTTCGATTACAGTAGCCTCGGAAGTGCCACTTAATGATATTATAAACAACCGCGATGCTACGGGCCGGATTGCTAAATGGGCCATTGAGCTCCTCCCTTTCGACATAACATACAAATCTCGACGAGCCATTAAGTCGCAAGTATTGGCCGACTTTGTCGCCGAATGGACGGAGGCCGAACTCCCTAAAGAGTACGGCGCATACTCCAATTGGATCATGCACTTCGACGGTTCTAAAATGTTGGCTGGTCTAGGGGCTGGCATTGTCCTGACGTCCCCAACCGGAGATATCGTTCAGTATGTACTGCAAATATTGTATACAGACTCCAACAACGCAGCCGAATACGAAGCTCTGTTGCATGGTCTTCGGATGGCAGTCTCCAGTGGCATTCAACGCCTGGAGGTGTGTGGGGATTCAAACCTCACAATATCCCAAATAAATGGGGACTTTGACGCCAAGGATCCGAAAATGGCGGCCTACCGAAACACCGTCCTAAAAATGTCAGCTCGGTTCGAGGGGCTCGAATTTCACCATGTGGCTCGGGAAAACAATCAGGCGGCAGATATCCTCGCTCACATCGGCGCAAAACGAGATGCGGTCCCCCCAACATATTTCTAGAGAGGCTATTCAAGCCATCCGTAGTATGGGAAGGGGACATCGGTAACAATAGTCCGGACCCGGCCAAAATGCCCGATACCAAACGCTCTGACACAATCGGAGGCTCCGCCACCGAAATAACACCTTCAGCCCATGTAATAATGACCATCATAGCCCCATGGACAGAACCATTCCTGGCCTACCTAACTAGGCAGGAACTTCCAAAGGACCAAAATGAGGCACATTGCATAGTGCGGCGATCTAAGGCCTACAGGGCCCATGAGGGAGAATTGTATAAAAAAAGCACTACCGGAGTCCTTCAAAGGTGCATCTCCGAAGAGGAAGGGCGGAACCTTTTGGCAGAAATCCAGCCGGACTCGGCGGTCACCACACTGCAGCCCGGGCTCTTGTAAGCAAGGCCTTCCGTACATGATTCTATTGGCCAACGGCCCGGGCAGATGCACAGGACTTGGTCCAACGTTGTGCCGGTTGCCAGCTCTTTGCAAATCAAAGCCACATGCCACCCACCACCCTCCAAACAATCCCCATTACGTAGCCCTTCGCGGTCTGGGGGCTTGACATGGTTGGACCCCTTAAAGGGGGAACCCACAAGAAAAAATACTTACTGGTCATGGTGGATAAATTCACCAAATGGATAGAGGGCAAACCTGTTAAAACAGCCGAATCTGGACCAGTGATAGACTTCATATCCGGGGTCATACACCATTATGGGGTCCCCCACAGCATCATCACTGACAACGGCACGAACTTCACTGCCGATGAGGTAAAACTCTGGTGCAGCAAAATGGGCATCAAGCTCGATTATGCTTCAGTCTATCACCCACAAACCAACGGCCAAGTTGAGCGAGCAAATGGTCTTATAATGAGCGGCATTAAACCCAGGTTAGTGTGTTCCTTAACGGAGTCTAACACGCACTGGTAGAGGAGCTCGACTCCATACTCTAGGGGCTGCGGACCACGCCGAATCGTAGTACCAGATATACACCCTTCTTTATGGTGTACAGCGCAGAGGCAGTCTTGCCCCGTGACATAATTCATGACTCACCTCGGGTGGGCATGTATGAAGAAAGAGAAGCCGAGCTCGATCGGCAAGACAGTCTGGACACCCTGGAGGAGGAGCGCGGCGTAGCAAAAGCCCGTTCCGTATTTTATTAGCAACAGGCTCGCGTGTACCAAAGCAGAGAAGTACGGGCCAAAACTTATAACGTTTGCGAACTAGTTCTACGTCTGCCGGATAAGAAAAAGAACAAGCTCGAGCCCAAATGGGAAGGTCCCTTCATTATTGACCAAGTTCTGACCGGTGGAGTGTACCGACTGCAGGATGCATCGACTAACCGACTCCAGCCGAACCCATGGGACGCGGCCAGGCTCCGAAGATTCTACGCCTAGCTCCGGACTCTATGTTCGTCCCCCTCCTCTCTCCATTTTTTGCATATACATTATCTCTCTTGTTTTTCTTTCTTTCTTTCTTTTATTTTTCTCTAGGCCTTCAAGGGCCAACTTGTGCCTCGCTTGCACATTATAGATGTGCTAGCCGCGCTCATCATACCTGGGGCTTCTTTCACAGAAGCTTAATTATTTATCTGGGCCTCATGCCCCGCACATGTGTTATACTTCCGCATGTACCTTTTTTCGCCATTATATGCATCAATATGACTTAAGTTTTGGCCAAGCTGGGTTGCCTAGATCTTGCATTTATGGCCTACATTCCTGTTAATTCGACTAGGGCATAAGGGGAGCACCTCTGCGATTGTTACTGCCAGGTCAGCCGGATGTGTACCTCAGACTGGGTGAAGCCGAAAGCTAGCGTTCTTAAGGGAATATTCGGTCGATGAACAAAATATGGTTTTTCTTATTTTCCATATCTGCCCCCAGATGTTTTTTTCTGCGTTTCTTATCGCAGTCTGGACATGCACTTTAAGGCATGCATACCCAGGGAAAGGAACCCTTAACATGTTTCTTACTACCCATGTAATATAACATAACTAGTTGGGCACTTGTCCGTTCAAGCACTAATGATCCCTACGCCTGGTATCCACGCATACCCCGGTTCTTATATAACTGAGCGGGTATTCGGATACACTCCAGACTATCGGGTCCCGAGGTTGAAGCGAAAAGGTCCGCCAAGACAAATGATCTACAATCCGGCTAGAAGGCATTATACATGTCACTTTAATTACATAGTCATGCAGACTGAATAAATTCCTCTTCTATACCATCCAACAGGCGGTCTAGCCTACAATCCTGTTGGGAATACTTTGCGGCTAATTCTACTTGCCTAGAAACTAAGCTACCGGGGATCTCTTTTCCGTCGGGCCCCACAGGTCCGACCTCGGCCATGTGATTTGGGTCAGCCTTGGTATACCACGTCTTCACCATGGCCCAGGCTTCTCTGGCACCTTGTCGGCAGGCCGATATCTTCCATAATCGGAAGCGCCACCGTGCTCCCTTGAGCTTCTCCATAAGCTCTGCAACGCCCTCTGGCAAGGAGACGGATGGCCACAAGGCCTGGGCAACACCTTGCATCACCTGCTGAATTTGTTCGTGCAGATGTGAGAGCTCGGATAGAAGATCACTCGCAGACCCGGGCATTTCCTCCGTGGGACGACCCGTCAGCATACCTATAGACATAACGCTATTAGTCGGCTTCAAAAGGATTCGTTCAAGCACTTACTGAAAATGCCGCGCCGAAGCCGCTTATTCTCCTTCTTGGAGTCTGCAAGCTGGGCTCGAACGTCTTTTAGTTCCACGCTCAGCTTGATATTAGCGTCTTGGAGATTGTTTTTCTCCCGCCTAACCTCAGTCAGCACGCGTTTGTCAGCCTCTAGCTATCGCACGACATGTTGGTCCTCCGGATTTTCTCCGGATTCATCTGCAACATCTATTGTTAGATCTGCAGCCACGCCGCACACTATATGGTAACCATCATTCTTTAAAGTAAATGTTACCAGCGGGTGACTTTTTCAGTTCCTGCAATGCGGCAACAGCGGCCCGCAGTTGGGTCTTGCATTCCTCTAGCTCCTGTGACAGCCTCGTATTCTTCTCTGTAAGAACCTGCACAATAAAGATGATCCTTAAATCAGTTATGCTAACTGTTTCAAGTCTCAGGGCCTACTGATACATATAAATTGTCAGATTTACTTACCCGTACATCCTTTACATACTGATCCGTGGCTCTGGCTAGACCATCTTGAGCAGCATGGAGGTACGCCTCTCCAGAATTGAAGGCATCAAATTCCTCTGGTGAGAAATAAGCGTCACGGAGTACGGCCCGGCGGCGCCTATGATTCATGGCGCTTTCCACTTCTGAGTTTGTAGCGGATAATCTATCTGCATCCTCTGTAGGGGGATTATACGGCGCCCGCCCCATATCGGCTTCCGCCTCTATGTCCGGTGCTGGCAGCCGACTGGTGGAAGCGTGATTAGTAACATCGCCGGACATATTCCGGCGAGCGTTTTTCTATTAAAGAAACACGGGCGTCGTTACATTTTGAGAAAGACGACAACCATGGAGCAGGGTTTTTGTTATACCTTTGCGCCGGCGTCTCCGTCCTGACCGCCTTCCTTTTTGGCCTGCCCGGCCTCGGTACCTCTTTTTGGCGAGTTGCTGCGGGTTCAGCAGGGCATCCCGAATGCCTTCCCTGTAAAAACGCCATATGTATATGGTAGGTGAAGTGTCTAAAAGGGGACCCTAGTTTTTGGAGTTGGGATTTTTTGGTTTTCCTACGTGCGATGCAGGAAGCAGTCTGGGATAGTCGGCCGTAATGGCCACCATGGCATCATCACAGCTTAACTGATAGAACTGCCGGTCTATCAGCTCCACGAATATAACCGGATCTTCTTCAAGTCCGGAGTCGAGGGCCCGGTCAGGGTCCTCTGGTTGTGGAGAAGGGCTGCTGACCTCCTTTATGGCTTTTCGCAGTTCCTGCTGCAAAGTGGCAAGGTGAATACTTACGACAAATAATGCGGAAAAATGGGAGTAAGGAGATATAACTTACCCAGCTTGGAGGATTGTACATGGAGAATCCGTCCCGTGGCTTGATGCGGATGAACTCCTCTTCCTCTCCCTTGAACAATTCGGACATAATTTTTGCTACAGTGGCAGCATTGTCCGGACCCTTATGCCCACAGCGGGTGGCATCATTCGCCCCGTTAAAACACCACAAGGGGTGCCCACGATATTGAAGTGGTTGCACTCCCCACATTATGCAAATCGACATAACTTCGATTATTGTCAATCCTGATTGAGCTAGTGCTTTAATCCGGTTCATCAGGTAGAGGACTTCTCCATTGTCTTCCACCTGGGGGCTCCGTGGGCGCCAACTTCGGCGTTTCTTTAGAGGAGCATTGCTGAACTCAGGAAGACCCCACCGAACAGGGTCCGGAAGGGGAACGTCCTCCATATAAAACCATTCCGAAGGCCAGTCTTCAGACGACTTCTTCGGGGTATCGGACAGGTATCCTGTACCAGCGATGCGCCATATTTCGGATCCACCCACTTGATAAAGTGATCCCCTCTGTGTGCGAGGGACGAGGCAAAATAGCCTTTTCCACAGCTCAAAGTGAGCCTCGCAGCCCAGGAACAACTCGCTGAGAGCAACATAGCCGGCGATATGTAGAATGGAGGCAGGGGTGAAATTGTGTAATTGGAGGCCGTAGAACTCCAGGAGCCCATGGAGGAACGGATGAATTGGAAATCCGAGTCCCCTCAATAGATAGGGGACAAGGCATACCCGCTCCCCCATAGAGGGGCTGGGGAAGCTCTCCGCTTGCTCCCCGCCATTGTAGGTGGCGAGCCCGGCTCGGACGGGCACCATATACGCCGGAGGGAGAAATCCCTTGGTCTACAGTTCGACCAATCGACTGTGTGGGACTGAACACCTCTCCCAATCACCGGGCTTAGGGCTACTGGGGCGGGAGGAGGAGCTGCGGAGGTCGGCCATGCTGGAATGGATCCTTCCGAAACGCGCTCTGATGGATTCTCGCTGGGGGGAGGATGGTATGGATCGGATCTAAGAATCCCCATCCCTTTAATAGACAATTTATTTGTCTGGCTAGGGGGGCAAATGTAAAAACGCCCTGGCACCTCGTATTCATTCAACGCGTGGGAGATAGCCCTTATTGGGCACAGAAGCCAAGAGGTCTGTATATTTATGGGACCGGACACTGCTTTATGAACACTTGAAAATTGGAGAAGAACCCGCCTTGCAATGCCGAAGACAACACTGCGCGCCGGACTCATCGTCATTGAAGCCTAGTTCAGGGGCTACTGAGGGAGTCCTGGATTAGGGGGTCTCCGGACAGCCGGACTATATCCTTTGGCCGGGCTGTTGGACTATGAAGATACAAGATTGAAGACTTCGTCTCGTGTCCGGATGGGACTCTACTTGGCGTGGAAGGCAAGCTAGGCAATACGGATATGTATATCTCCTGCTTTGTAACTGACCTTGTGTAACCCTAGCCCCCTCTGGTGTCTATATAAACCGGAGGGTTTTAGTCCGTAGGGGAACATACAATCATACCATAGGCTAGCTTCTAGGGTTTAGCCTCTCCGATCTCGTGGTAGGTCAACTCTTGTAATACTCATATCATCAAGAATAAATCAAGCAGGACGTAGGGTTTTACCTCCATCAAGAGGGCCCGAACCTGGGTAAAACATCGTGTCCCCTGCGTCATGTTACCATCCGCCTTAGACGCACAGTTCGGGACCCCCTACCCGAGATCCGCTGGTTTTGACACCGACAGTCATCCTTATGGATTTTGAAACCGGTGTCAGGAAACCCAAGGGCAGCAACAAATTGAGAATAAGATGCCGTGAGCACGGTGTCGGAGGTCATCCGAGTGATGGTGTTATTTGGACCAAAATAACATGTGGCATAGAATTGATGAATGGTAGCTTGGTTAAAGTCATGTTAAAATGCAAATGGAGCAGCAAGATTAGAGGACTCAATGATCTCAATAGCCCCCTGATATTTCACCGGATGAGCATGAATATGCTCTAAGTCAATGCACACATTAAGAGATAGACCCTTAGGGATGACGATAGTGGTAAAAATGTTGGCTTGGACATTAGTGCGAAAACGATTGTCCCGAGAGTCACGAGCAACCGTAAAGTAATCAACATCGCGACGCAACTTAAGATATGAAGCAATGGGAACCTCGTTGAACCGCTTAACGTTGCGACCGACTGGTAAAGGAGGTTCAAGAGAGATATGACGAGCATCATCGTGAGGTTGCACCGGAGGAGGAGGAGGCTTGAAGGTTGGCCTACGAGTTCCCGGCTTGGGTGCGGAGGTGTGAACAACAACAAACTCAAGCTGCTCCGAATCGTCCACTTCATCCTCATAGTCGGATTCCTCCGAAGAGGAGTTGCTAGTAGAGCTGTGAGGGCGGGCGACACGCTTCCGAGGACGAGCCCGCTCCTGTGAATCATCGGAGCCACCACGACGAGACATATGAGAAGGTCCATCGGTGACCTGCTTGCGCGCGAGTGCTTGGTCTTGGGCATCTCGACCTAGAGGAGGAGGGAGACCCAAATCAACAACCCCCACCATTGATCGAAGAACCGATGGACGAGGGGAGAAGAGATAGGTGCTACCTCGAAGTGAAGAACATGGAGGGAGACGGCGAGCGTAGAGAATCAGGTAGTGGGCCGCGCCGGGGACTAGGGCGACCTGAGCCGCGAGGCATCAGCAAGGGGCACGGGCGGCGAGCGGCCCCGGCGAGGAGCCATGAATAGGGGTGGATGCAGTAGGGAACAGAGGAGGGGAGCGAACGAGGATTAGGGTAAACTGACCCGAACCGCACCCCGCGCTATATATATGTGCCCGAGAAAAGGCCGGATGATCGGAGTTCTACGGACGTACGGTTTTCCTGGGCCAGGGGAAAATTTTTACGGAAGACCAGATAGACCGGACGACCCGAAGGGGGGCAACAGAAGGCTTTTTACAGACATCCGGATGGTACCGAACAACCGGCCTTAGGGCAACAGAAGGCTTTTTACGGACGACCGGAGTTCTACGGACATCTGGTGCCTGGGCCAGGGAAAAATTAACGGAAGACCGGATAGACCAGACGACTGGAAGGGGGCAACAGAAGGCTTTTTATGGATGTTCGGACAGTACCGGATGACCGACACACAAAAATTTGTCTGTAAAAGACAATGGAGATGATGACAAAGGTAGGAGATGATGACAATGATGATCTAACCCATGTGTAAGGGTACCAACGATGATTTCGGTATGGAGTAAGAAGAATTAGTATAATGTCAAGTAGTGAGTATCCTATGCCAATAGAACAGCAATAACAAACATAGATCACACCGATCTAACCCATGTTTGAGTATACGTGACAAGACACCGCAAGAATTTGAACTTTGGGTGCATAATCACTACTCCATCATTGTAAAGCATGGTAGTTAGAAAACATGGTAGCTTTGAGAGTGTTTGTTCTATTTATGCATTGCATAGGGTGAGAGTACTCATGAGTTGAGTGTCTCCCCCTAAATATATGCCTACATCAAGACAAGACATTAAGTTCATGCATGAATGTGTACTACATTTCACATAATATTGTCAGGCTCCAAGATACCAAATTCTCTCCTAAGTCAACAAAACCTTGCTTCATCCAATGGCTTGGTGAAAATATCTGCAAGTTGCATATGTGTTCCAACATGAGCAATGTCAATATCACCCTTCTCCACATGATCTCTCAAGAAGTGATACCTAATATCGATGTGCTTGGTGCGGGTATGATCTTTGGGGTTCTCAGCAATATTGATGGCACTTTCATTATCACATAGAAGAGGCACATGTCTATAGGTGATACCATAATCCTTCAAAGTTTGCCTCATCCATAGTAATTGAGTTGCACAATTGGCGGTTGCAATGTATTCAGCTTCTGCGGTAGAGAGGGCAATACAATTTTGTTTGTTCGATGACCAACTTACCAAGGAGCAACCAAGAAACTGACATGCGCCGGAGGCGGACTTACGATCCACTTTGTCTCCAGCCCAATCCGCATCCGTGTACCCAATGAGATCAAACTTAGCATCCTTGGGGTACAATAGACGCAACTTTGGGGTGTGAACAAGGTATCTAAGAATATGCTTAACCACCTTATGATGGCTTTCCCTAGGGGAAGCTTGAAATCTAGCACACATGCATACACTAAACATGATGTCTGGTCAAGATGCACAAAAATAAAGCAATGAACCAATCATAGAGCGGTAAATAGATGGGTCAAAAGGAATACCATTTGTGTCTTCAGTTAGTACAATTTTGATTGGCATGGGTTTCTTACATGAACTAGCATCAGACATGCCAAACTTCTCTAGGATATCCTTGAGGTATTTTGCTTGAGACAAGAAAATTCCTTCTTGAAATTGTTGAATATGAAATCTGAGGAAGAACTTCAAATCTGCATTGAGTGACATTTCAAAGTTCTTGGTCATGGAAGTCGCAAACTTCTTACACAGATGAATGTTAGGAGAACCAAAAATGATATCATCTACATAGATTTGGCATAAGATCAAATCACCCTTGTCCCTCTTAGTAAAGAGAGTGGGATCGATCACCCCTCTCACAAAACAATCATCAAGTAGAAAATTCTTAAGATGATCATACCAAGCACGAGGTGCTTGTTTGAGGCCATACAAGGCCTTATGAAGTTTATACACATAGTCTTTGTGATCATGATCAACGAACCCAGGTGGTTGTGATACATATACTTCTTCTTGTAGAGGACTGTCGGTGTCAAAACCGGCGAATCTCGGGTAGGGGGTCCCGAACTGTGCGTCTAGGACGGATGGTAACAAGAGGCAAGGAACACGATGTTTTACCCAGGTTTGGGCCCTCTTGATGGAGGTAAAACCCTACGTCCTGCTTGATTAATATTGATGATATGGGCAGTACAAGAGTAGATCTACCACGAGATCAAGGAGGCTAAACCCTAGAAGCTAGCCTATGGTATGATTGTTGTATGATGAAGTTGTCCTACGGACTATAACCCTCCGGTTTATATAGACACTAGAGAGGGTTAGGGTTACACAAAGTCGGTTACAATGGTAGGAGATCTTGAATATCCGCATCGCCAAGCTTGCCTTCCATGCCAAGGAAAGTCCCATCCGGACACGGGACAAAGTCTTCAATCTTGTATCTTCATAGTCCTGGAGTCCGCCTGAAGGTATAGTCCGGCTACCCGAACACCCCCTAATCCAGGACTCCCTCGGTAGCCCCTGAACCAGGCTTCAATGACGACGAGTCCGGCACGTAGATTGTCTTTGGAATTGCAAGGCGGGTTCCTCCTCCAAATTCTTCATAAAAGTTTGTAAACACCAAGAGTAGTGTCCGGCTCTGCAAAATAAGTTTCCACGTATTGCCACAGAGAGAATAATATTAACACAAATCTAATCTGCTGACGTATTCCGCAGCGTGACATCACACTACAGCTCGGCCTTGCCAAACGGCAGCTTGAGGAGAAAGAAGGTAAGAGATACCTTATAGAAAAAATGCCTATAAGAAGACGCAATTGCAAAAAATGACAGGAGTATACTGCTTATTGTAGGGGCCACAACTGAGGTGGCGACCCTCAAGCAGGCTCTGTCTGAGGCCAAGAAGAGAGCGGCCATGGAGCGCACCGAGTGGGAAAAATTTGAGGCGCAGGTCGGCGAGGTGCAGCAAGAGCTTCAGGCTCTCATGAAAAAACATGAGAGTTTGGATCTCGACTCAAAGACGCGAGCGTCCGAGCTTGCTGCGGCCCTTAAAACTGCCAAATCTGCCAAGGCCGAAGCCTAGAAGGCCCTCCAGGAATTGGATGTGGTGAAAAAGATAGCGGCGGGTAAGGCATTCTCTATGCAAAGCGGACATATAAAAGTAAACTACTTGTTACTTACCTGAATCCGGAGCTCTCTAGGGGCATTCACAGATCTTCCCCGCAGCGTATCCGATGCCGCCGCATTCTACCGAGCCGAGGAAGGCAGCTCGACGGAGAAGGTGTTCTGGTCTCAGTACGCTGAGGCCGGACACCCTGTGCCCTTGAGCGGCCAGCTGAAGCAGTTGGTCGAGCTCCACAAGGCGGCCGAACACGCCTTGAAGGGCTTCATAGTTCGGTTGTGGCCTGGAGAGGCCCTGCCTGGGAGCTACTTCAGACTGGTGCGGCGGCTGGTGGAGGCTTGTCCAAGGCTTGAGGTCATCAAGCGCTCCGTCTGCATCGAAGGTGCCCGTAGGGCCCTTGCCCGTGCAAAGGTGCACTGGGGTAAGCTGGACGGTGAGAATCTTGTGAGGGACGGGCCGCCGCCGGGGAAGGAGCATCGCAAGCCCGAGAACTATTACAAGGATGTTCTGGCCGGTGCCTGCCTTATGACGGATGAATGCACCAAGGATGTAATTTTTGAATGAACTCGCTCGTGTTATCCTGTGGGCTGAAAACTTGTTCATATGCGCTAAGGAATGCTTGAATTTAAAATATTACTTTCTGTGTGGCCGTTTATCAAAAAATTGAGAGATGGCCAGTCGTCGGCTTCTGCCCCCATGCCACTAGTGCTGGGGTGTTCGGGATAAACCTGAGCACTCTTTTTCCCATGATTGGGTCCGTCGAGGGAGGCGCTCAGCACAACGAACAAGGCAAATCGGACTATAATGCTTGAACACTCTCACTTAGCCATAGAACTATATAATTTTAAATTTCGGTGAAGCCCCTAGTATTCGGAAGACCGAGTTCGGGGCGCTATCCACACCTTGGCCGGACAAAGCAGGTTCCTCGCTCGAAGCGGCTTAAGTCTTTAAGGACTCGAAAAACCTCTCGAACAGCGACCGGTCTCTCGCCTCATCATGACAATCAGTTTTAGCTTTCTCTACTGAGGTGCTCAGCCCAGCTCAACTGGGGCACAATCGCAGTAGTTCTCCTAGTGCTACCTTAGCCGATATAGCGGAATGTAAGGCACCAAAACATAGGAGCCGGGAAAGCCCAACTATTGACCCAAATCATGATTCGGAGCCGATGCATATAGTGCTATAAGTTCGGGGTTGTGCACTTGTGAAAGTGTATGGACTTCTTACGCCATATTGATGATTACGGATGCAACATGTTATTGATAAACATATATATAAAAAGAGGATAATGCAAAAAATAGACAAAAAGCTATGCATTGTTTATAGAAAGGATGCTATGAAAGCGGAACGATACAAATAGTGTGATAAGCAAAAGAAATTGGACTATTTAACATGTCCTGGCCAGGGGCAGGCCGCGGAATTGTATTAAAAAACAGGTATCCTCGCAATAGAGACCACCTAGGAGTTCCATAATGCGGCATGGCTTGTCTGCTTTCCTGGATCTTGCATCGTTTGTGCAGCAGTTGAATTGCCGAACGGGTCGTTCGAAGTATGGAGTCCTGAGAGTAAGAGAAAAAAAGAAAAAAAAGGAATCCGGCAGCCCCTGGTGCGGTTTAAGCCGTATTTCGGGCGTGCCGTGATAGTACCCCTTCCCCTGTGCCCATGGTATTTCAAGAGCGTAGTTATGTACGTGAAGCACTGGTTTCGCTATATCGCAAGGGCTAGGGTTGGGGACGCATTCCTATGCTAGTTCAGAACGTGCCAGGTGGTCTTGTTGTAGGGTACTCCGGGCGCGCTTGACAGTGTCCGGCTTTTTGAAGGCCGAACTGGAGAACTGCCTAGAGAGGCTGCTTTGTACTTCTGCTGCGAGTGCTGCCGTGTGCTCCTCCGTTCGGAGGGAGCGTTCAGTGTTCCCATTGACCGTGATTACTCCTCTAGGGCCTGGCATCTTGAGCTTGAGGTATGCATAGTGCGGTACCGCGTTGAATTTTGCGAATGTGGTTCGCCCGAGCAGTGCGTGATAGCCACTACGGAACGGGACTATGTCGAAGATTAACTCCTCGCTTCGGAAGTTATCCAGAGATCCGAAGACCACTTCTAGTGTGACTGAACCTGTACGGTTGGCTTCTACACCTGGTATGACGCCTTTAAAGGTTGTTTTGGTGGGCTTGATCCTCGAGGGATCTATGCCCATTTTTCACACTGTATCCTGGTAAAGCAGGTTCAGGCTGCTGCCACCGTCCATGAGGACTCTTGTGAGATGAAATCCGTCAATGATTGGGTCTAGAACCAATGCGGCGAAGCCGCCGTGACGGATGCTAGTGGGGTGGTCCCTTCGATCAAAGGTGATCGGGCAGGAGGACCATGGGTTGAACTTTGGGGCGACTGGCTCCATCGCATATACGTCCCGTAACGCACGCTTCCGCTCCCTCTTGGGGATGTGGGTTGCGTATATCATGTTCACCGTCTGCACTTGCGGGGGAAATTCCTTCTATCCACCATTGTTCGGCGGCCTGGGCTCCTCCTCGTTGTTGCTATACAGCCCCTTGTCTTTGTTTTCGGCTCATAACTTGCCTGCCTGCTTGAACACCCAACAATCCCTGTTGGTGTGATTGGCTGGCTTTTTGGGGGTGCCATGTATCTGGCATAAGCGGTCGAGTATTCGGTCCAAACTGCATGGGCCCTGAGTATTTCTTTTGAATGGCTTTTTCTGTTGACCGGATTTGTAGCCTTGGAATCCAGCATTAACTGTCGTATCCTTGTTGCTGTCGCTGTTAACGTGGTGCTTTTGTTTGTTCCAATGCGACCTGTCGCTTTTGTCCTTGGTATTCGAATTACCAGTGTTCTTGGTTAAATTGTTGCTATGAGCTAGCCAGCTGTCTTCTCCCGCGCAAAAGCGGGTCATGAGTGTCGTGAGGGCTGCCATAGATTTCGGCTTTTCCTGTCCCAGTTGCCGGGCAAGCCACTCGTCACGGATATTATGCTTGAAGGCCGCTAAGGCCTCTGCATCCGGACAGTCGACTATCTGGTTTTTCTTTGTTAGGAACCGTGTCCAGAATTGCCTGGCCGATTCCTCTGGCTGCTGAATTATGTGGCTTAGGTCATCGGCGTCCGGTGGTCGCACATAAGTGCCCTGGAAGTTGTCAAGGAATGCGGCTTCCAGGTCCTCCCAAGAACCGATTGAGTCCGCTGGCAAGTTGTTAAGCCAATGCCGGGCCGGTCCCTTAAGTTTGAGTGGGAGGTATTTGATGGCGTGTAGATCATCACCGCGGGCCATGTGGATATGAAGGAGATAATCCTCGATCCATACCGCAGGATCTGTTGTGCCATCGTACGATTCGATGTTTATGGGTTTGAAGCCCTCAGGGATTTTATGATCCATTACTTCATCTGTGAAGCATAGTGGGTGTGCGGCGCCTCTGTATTGGGCTATATCACGACAGAGCTCGAAGGAGCTTTGTCTGTTGAGTTCGGCCCAGCCGGATTTATTGCATCCGGAGTGACGATCACCGTCACGCGCCATGGGGCGCCTGCGCGATCCGTAGATCGACCTTGTTTGCCTTGCCTTGTCCTCCAGTATGTCGCGCAGGTCGGGCACATTTTCCCGTGCCTTAGTATGCTTGACGCGGTGTCAGGGCATGGCTTGAGTGGAGGGCCAAGAGGCCTCTCTGTCGCGGCCACGAGGTGGCTGGTCGGCCATGTCATGCGCTGGTGATGTAGGTGCTTCCTCCTCTAGTCAGGGTAGAAGCATGTGCTTTGGGTAACTCTTGGAGGGGCGTTCGAGTTCATACTCTTCGGCCGCAAGGACTTTAGTCCATCTGTCAGCTAGCAAATCCTGATCAGCTCTAAGTTGTTGCTGCTTTTTTTGAGGCTGCTTGTCGTGGCCATAAGCCTGCGTTTAAAATGCTCTTGTTCGGTGAGATCCTCTAGCACGACGAACTCGTCGTCGTCGAGGCTTGCCTCGTCTTCGGAGGGAGGCATATAATTATCATCCTCAACCTCTTGGTCCGCCGCCCTCTCATGAGGGCTGGCTTCTCTGTCCTCCTGTGCTGAATCTTGCTGGAGGGGGTGTTCTTCGGCGCTATCCGGAGTAGTATTATCTCCCGTGCCGGAATCACCATTTTTACCTTGGCAGGATATAGAGCGGCGCCGCTAACGCCGGCGCTTGGGCTGTTTCTTAGAGGTATCGTCCCCCGCTATTCCATCGCCATCTCCATCCTTTGGAGTGTCCACCATATATATGTCATATGACGACGTGGCCTTCCAGTGCCCTACAGGTGCTGGTTCTTGTTCGTCTCCTACATCATCGTCCATGCCGGCGATGTCTTCGGAGTCGAAGTCAAGCATGTCGGTTAAGTCGTCGATAGTGGTTACGAAGTGGGTGGTGGGTGGGTTTTGAATTTCTTCATCGTCCGTATCCCAACCTTGCTAACCGTAGTCCGGCCAGGGCTCTCCTGATAAAGAGAGAGACTTTAGAGAATTCAGGATGTCGCCGAAGGGCCAGTGCTGAAAGATGTCCGCGGCGGTGAACTCCATTATCGGCGCCCAATTGGATTCGATCGGTAGGGGCGCGGGTGGCTCGGAGTTCGGAGAGGAATCCGGCTCCTCGGAGTAACGGGCCATGCGGAGTGCGGGGCTGGAGTTCGGCTCGATCGCCTCTGAGATCGCAGCCACTGAGGCAGCATCCAACCGTTGATCCTCGATCGGCGCGGTCTGAATCAATGGTCGGAACCGACGCGTGTGCGGCCTGCAAGGCGCTGTTCGGCAGCAGAGCTATATCATACCCATCGAGACAGTGCGGCGCGCTTGGCTGTGGCTCGAATCCGTTGAAGATCAAGTCCCCACGGATGTCAGCCGTGTAGTTTAGGCTTCCAAACCTGACCTTATGGCCAGGGGCGTAGCTTTCGATCTGCTCAAGGTGGCCAAGCGAATTGGCCCGCAGTGCGAAGCCGCCGAAGACGAAGATCTGTCCGGGGAGAAAAGTCTCACCCTAGACTGCATCGTTGTTGATGATCGAAGGATCCATCGGGCCTAAAAGCGACGACACAGAGGAACTCTCAATGAAAGCACCAATGTCAGTGTCAAAACCAGCGGATCTCGGGTAGGGGGTACCGAACTGTGCGTCTAGGCCGGATGGTAATAGGAGGCAAGGAACACGATGTTTTACCCAGGTTCGGGCCCTCTTGATGGAGGTAAAACCCTACGTCCTGCTTGATTAATATTGATGATATGGGCAGTACAAGAGTAGATCTACCACGAGATCAAGGAGGCTAAACCCTAGAAGCTAGCCTATGGTATGATTGTTGTATGATGAAGTTGTCCTACGGACTAAAACCCTCCGGTTTATATAGACATCGAAGAGGGTTAGGGTTACACAAAGTTGGTTACAATGGTAGGAGATCATGAATATCCACATCGCCAAGCTTGCCTTCCACGCCAAGGAAAGTCCCATCCGGACACGGGACGAAGTCTTCAATCTTGTATCTTCATAGTCCTGGAGTCCGGCTGAAGGTATAGTCCGGCTACCCGAACCACCCCCTAATCCAGGACTCCCTCAAGGACCATTAAGGAAAGCACTCTTCACATCCATTTGATGTGATGTAAAACCATTGAAAGCAGCATAAGCAAGTAAGATGTGAATGGATTCAAGACGGGCAACGGGGGCAAAGGTCCCACCAAAGTCCAAACTTCAACTTGTGAGTACCCTTGTGCCACCAATCTTGCCTTGTTACGGATGATTACACCATTCTCATCTTGTTTTTTCTTGAAAATCCATTTTGTTCCAATGACGTTGTGCTTGGTAGTTGGCCTCTTGACTAATGACCACACTTGGTTGCGTTCAAAATTGTTCAACTCTTCTTGCATAGCAATGAGCCAATCATTGTCCATCAATGCCTCTTGTACCTTGAGAGGCTCAACACTAGACGCAAACGATAAGTGAGCACAAAAGTTTGTCAAATGTTTACAAGTGACTCTACCTTCCGATATGCTGGTGAGAATTTTGTCAACATCAACACGACCGGCCACTCGAAGCATGATGGAGGTAAGAGTTTCGCGAGGTTCAACTTCATGTCCATCATCCACGTCCTCAACACCTGGATCATTAATGTGTGGTGGAAGATCTTCTTCTTCATCTTGCATTTGTTGAGGTTCATCGTCAATGATTGCACTTTCATGTTCTTTCCCTTGAGGATGATATTGTTCTTGATGATTATCATGAAGAGGAACTTGATCATCATCTTGTACTTGGTCTACGGGCATTGGTTGAGGAATAGGAGCTTGTGGTGGTATGGGTGTTGAAGTAGTTTGATGATGCGTGAAGCTTCCATCTTCTTCTTCATCATCATGAGGTTCTTGTTCCATTGGAAGAAGTGCACCAACACCCATGGTCAAAATATCTTGAGAGGAATCTTCTTCACCTACATCACTTAGATCAACTTTTCCTCATGGGAGCCATTAAATTCATCAAACACCACGTCACAAGTTTCTACAACACATCCATTGGATTTGTTGAGGACTCTATAGGCGTGAGAGTTTGATCCATAGCCAACAACTATGCCCTCGATGGTTTTAGATTGAAATTTTCCTAACCATTCTCTTTTGTTGAGGATGAAACATTTGCACCCAAACACATGAAAGTACTTGACATTTGGCTTGTCCCCAGTTAGGAGCTCATATGGAGTCTTTTCCAATATAGTGCGGAGGAACAGCCGGTTTGATGCATGGCACACGGTGTTGACAGCCTCGGCCCAAAAACTATGTGGCGACTTGTATTCATCCAACATGGACCTTGCCATCTCCACAAGTGTGCGGTTCTTTCTTTCTGCTACACCATTTTGTTGGGGAGTGTATGGTGTTGAATATTGATGCTCAATCCCTTCATCACTAAGAAATTATTCGAAGGTGTAGTTCTTGAACTCAGAGCCATTATCACTTCTTATTGCTAAGATTTCTTTGTCAAACTTGCATTGTGCTTGCTTGGCAAAATCAATGAAGGTGATCTTCGGCTCGTCCTTGGACTTGAGGAAGAAGACCCATGTATATCTTGAGTAATCATCAACAGTGACAAGGCCATACTTTTCCCCTCCAAGACTATCCCATGAAGGAGGCCCAAAAAGATCCACATGAAGGAGCTCCAAAGGCCTTGAAGTAGACACAATATTCTTGGGTGGGTGCTTTGATTGATGTTGCTTCCCGGCTATGCATGCACTACACACACGATCTTTCTCAAAAGAGACATTGGTTAGTCCAAGGATGTGATTACCCTTTAAGAGATCTTAAAGATTTCTCATGCCGACATGGGCTAGCCAGCGATGCCATAGCCACCCCTTGTCGGCCTTGGCCATTAGACAGGTTGCATGGAATGTGCTCTCTTTCAAGAAATCAACCATGTAAAGGTTGTCATCCAACTCTCCAACAAAGGCAACTTCGAGAGTATCTCTCTTAAAGACATTCACATCCATTAGTCCAAAGAGTGTACCATAACCAACAGAAGCCAATCGGCGAACAGAAAGCAAATGGTATTTAAGGGATTGGACAAGCATGACATTTGCAAGAGACATGTCATTTGTGATAGCCACTTTGACCAACCCGAGTACCTGTGTTTTTGATCCTCCACCAAACATAATGTTCATAAATGGTTGAATATCTTCCATGAAATCGTAGAGCAATTTGCTATCTCCAGTCATATGATTGGTACATCCACTATCAATCACTCATTTTACTCCACCGGAGAAGGCAACATACACACAATTATGACTTGGTTAGAGGCAACCATTTTGCAATGGGACCTCTCAAGTTAGTCACAAGGGTCTTAGGGACCCAAATAGCATAAAACTGGAATGCATTTCGAGGACCAACAAACTTTGCGTAAACTTCTCCATCCTTAGTCTTACGAAGTACATAGGATGGAGACATGAACTCTTTTGGCTTGTTGAGAGTGGGCATGCCCCTCGTGGCCTTCCCACTAACAACCTTACCTTTCTCCTTGTTCCCTTCTCGTACAAATGTTTCTTTCAGAGGGGTCGTGCACTTTTGGGAGGTCATCTTCTTCTTGCTTGTGCTTGGGTCAAACCTGAGCCCCTCTTTGGCAAACACCTCATTGTGTTGGCTCAATACCTCATTGAGGTTCTTTTGTCCTTGAGCACATGTCATGAGACACTTCTCGATTTGAGCCTTGAGAAAGCAATTCTCCTCAAGAATAGATGCTAGATCACTACTAGAGTTAGTAGTATAAGCATCAACATTGATACTAGGAGAAGAGTAAGCCTTGGCTAGAGTTTCAAGATAAGTAAGCTTGAGCGTCTCAAAACTCTTTGTAAGAAGGGGTAGCTCTTCTTCCTTAGTCTTGAGGGACACGGATAGGAGCTCACAGTCCTTAGAGAGAGAAGCATTAGACTTCACAAGCTTACTTTTATCATTCATCAACTCTTCGCATGAGTCAATGGCCCTTTTCAAGGAGGCAAGATCTTCAGTATGAACATCAATGTTTGCACCAATTTTCGAGCATAGTTCATCATTTCATGCTTCCTCATATTGGACTTTCCGCTCCAGGATTTCATATTTTTCATTTTCCTCGGTGACGAGGGTTTCGAGATCCTTAATGGTGATGGTGTGCTTACTCACCATCTCCATAAGCATACGAAACATAGTGAGCTTCTTTCCTTTGAGGGAGCACATGACCTTATTTAGTTTAGCAAGCATAGGATCATCTATATCGTCATCCTCATAACTATCCTCCACATCAAGATACTCATCACTAGGAGTAGGAGGAGTGAAAAGAGGAGGGTTTGATCGTGGGGTTACCTTGACCTTGTCAAGAGAGCTTTGGTCCTCTCCATCTTCAACCACGGCCTTTTCCATTAGGCACTTGTGAGCGTTGCCCTTGTAGTCCTTCATATAGTTGTAGGTGACAACATCACCACTCTTGTTGACTAGCCTCAACGTGTTTTGAGAATCTTGAGCAACTTCGGCAACACCACTAACATCATCTGGATCAGATTCTTCATGTGCAACCATTGCTTTCCCATCCCTCTTTTTGAGCTTGGAGTTCAAAGGATTTGGAAACTTCTTGGGAAACGTCTTGGGAAACCTTGGTTTATCTTCTCTCTTCTCATAAGGGCACTCGTTGGAGAAGTGGTTGGTTTCTTCACTGTTGTAGCATTTTCTCACTTTCTTCTTCTAGAATCTTCCCTTGAACTTTCACATGCTAAACTTCTTGACAAATAGAGTAATGTCTTCATATGACGGGCTCTCATCTGAGTCAACCTCATCACCATCCTCCTCATCATCATCTTCTTCTTCTTCTTCACTTTGCTCTTCTTCACATACATGCTTCGCCTTCAATACAAGATTGATCTTTGATGTTGAGGTACCATGCATGGCAAGATGTTTCATAGCAATTGCCTTTGAGTCTTCAAATAATTGGAAGGTGGATATGGTGTCATCCGAAGTCATTTCCTTAAATTCATGGTGTTGTCTTATGTCCCACACCATTTGATGATGATATAGAGCAAGAGCGTGAAGCAACTTATCCACGAGAAATCGCTTAGTCAAGTTGAATCCATCTTGTGTCTTGTCACATTCACATGACTCGATGTCGGCGGTGAGCATCATGATATGCTCAAGAAGTTGCTTGGGAGATTCACCTTTCTCCATACAAAAGTCTTGCAATTGACCCTTGGCAATTTCATATTGAGCAAGCCGGAGAGTGGAGGTACCGGTCTTGGTTCTCACAATGTTATCCCATAATTCCTTGGCACTTGGATATGTATGTATGGTCTCTTTTACTTGTCAGTCATACCTCTTCTTATGCATATGGTTGCTGTGTCATTGAGATTCTTGTCATATACCTCTCTTGGCATAAGATTCTTTGGGTCAACAGCTTGGTAGCCATACTCCAAGATCTCCAACATCTCATCATTTCCATATCGAAGATGGTCCTGCATAGCAACTCTCCACAAAGCAAAATCGGTAGTTTCATCAAGTAAAGGAGGCTTGCCTTGAGGATTATACTTATGTTTCTCTATTTGAGGTCTTGCATAAAGCCAAGGGACACTGGAGTGTTCATTGCTAGGAGGTTGTTGGCCAAGTGAAGGAGTAGGCACAGCTGGCCTTGAGGCCGCACCACCAGAAAGTGGTGTGAGCATCTTGGTTAGTGTGGCTAACCTCATTTGTACCAAGGCCTTAAGAGAGGCATCATGCTCCTCCTTTTGCTTAGCAAGAGCTCGTTCCAGATCATCTGAAGTGAAGGACTTGGCTTCCGTGGAAGCCGTGCCCGTATTCTTCGGATCTGCAACAAGGGGAGTCCCATCGGGGTTCATCTTGCTCTAGGGCGGTTAAGCCACAAGAGTATAGCACGAGGCTCTGATACCAATTGAAAGGATCAAGATGGACCTAGAGGGGGGTGAATAGGTACAATTGCAAATTTTAATTATTACCTAGCAATTTTAGGCGGTAATGCAGAATATGAAGGTGAGCCTAACAATTGCAAGTGTGGTGCTAAGAGCTAAGAAAGATACACACGTAACACAAGTAAGTAAGTAAGCAAGCACAATAAGGTATAAGTAAGATCTAAGAGACATGTAACCACAAGTAGAGAGTTAGGGTTAGGAATAACCGCAACTCTAAGAGACAAGGATGTATGCCGATGTTCACTTCCTTGGAGGGAAGCTACGTCACCATTAGAGAGGTGGATGTTACCACGAAGGCACACCAACGCCACGAAGGCTCACCCTATTCTCCCTTTGATACAACACCACGGAGGCATTTCTCAAGCACTAGTGGTAGACCATGGGGTGGTCTCCAAACCCTCACAAACTTTTCCGGGGGTAATCTGTAGCGACCTGGCCCGAATGGATCAAGTCTCTGTTCTTAAGTGTCATCCCTAGATCGGTATGCTGACGCACACAATACTCGAGGATTTATAACAGAGGTAAATCACATGTATAAAGTAACGTAAATACTATTACCTCAATCCAAATAGCAGAAGTAACAAGGTTCTGGATTCCCATCAACACCAACGACAAAGTTGAGTGTAGAAAATTGTAACCCTAACGTATCACTTACTCGTCGTAAGATAATCCTCCAACATGAGATGTTGCAGCCACAAAGGGTCACTACATTGAATGTATTGGCAAATTAACACCATACGATAATGATGAATAATAGCTATCACTACATGCATATATGGCTGGTGGAAAACCTCTATGGTTATGAGGTTTTTGCGAAAAGCCAATTTTTCCCTACTGCAAAGGAATAAATTTTTATTTAACTATCATGGTGGTTGTTAAACATTGAGAGTGTAGACACCCTCTCAATCCCAATTAAGCATCATCATTAAAACCCAACAAAATTAATTAAAGTCACATGATGAGATTCACATGATAATCCAAGTACTAGATACTCAAGACGTCCATAACCGGGGACACGGCTAACCATGATTAGTTTATACACTCTGCAGAGGTTTGCGCACTTTTCCCCACAAGACTCGATCTCCTCCGTTGGGATTCTTGCACTACATGATGTTTGATAAATGTATGACCGAGACATAGTCTTTCAGAAGCGCTAGCACCTTACGATCGGGTAGACAGTACCAACCTACATCCCCTACATCTGCTAGTCTACCACTGTAAGAGTTCCCATGACTTAGTCAACTATGCTAGAGCCCATAGTAGCTTGTGGCTGCACACAGAAGTTTCTAGTATGAATAATCTCATGATCCCTTTGAGCCTGGGTGGCGGTCCATAAAAAAATAGGCAATCACTGGAATACCCAGGTGCCTCAATCCACCCATATATGTGTTAAAGTTGCCACCTTAAGTAAACCATTAAATAACAATCTCACATCTGTCATGGATACACTCACCCAATCCACGTCTACGAGCATAGCATGGCAATATAAGCATAACGTAATAGTAACTCCCAAGGTTTGAATGCAGGGCAATAGGTTCCTACCTCATCAGCAACTTCCCAATACCCACATGTTATCAATCCTACTCATGCAATGTTTGAGGGTGAAACTAATGCATAAAAAATGGGTATGAAAGGGATATGATCAAAGTGTGAACTTGCCTGTACTATTGATGAAGATGGTTCACACTCAAAACTCCTGATAGTTCTACTCGTCACACTCCGGTCAATCTATCATAAGCAAGCAATGATACGTCTCCAACGTATATATAATTTTTGATTGGTCCATGCTATATTATCTACTGTTGTGGACTATATTGGGCTTTATTTTCCACTTCTATATTATTTTTGGGACTAACCTATTAACCAGAGGCCCAGCCCAGAATTGTTGTTTTTTGCCTATTTCAGTGTTTCGGAGAAACAAAATATCAAACGGAGTCCAAACGGAATAAAATCTTCGGGAACGTGATTTTCTCACCGAACGTGATCCAGGAGACTTGGACCCTACTCCAGGGGGTCAAAGAGGAGGTCACGAGGGTGGGCCCCCCCCCTAGGGCGCGCCCCCCTGCCTCGTGGGCCCCTCGGTGCTCCACCGAAGTACTCCGTCCTCCTATATATACACACGTACCCTCAAACAATCGGAACAGGAGCCGAAAACCTAATTCCACCGCCACAACTTTCTGTATCCACGAGTTCCCATCTTGGGGCATGTTCCGGAGCTCCGGCAGAACAGGGCCATCATCACAGAGGGCTTCTACATCATCCTAGCCTCTCTGATGAAGTGTGAGTAGTTTACCTTAGACCTTCGGGTCCATAGTTAGTAGCTATATGGCTGCTTCTCTCTTTTTGGATCTCAATACAAAGTTCTCCCCCTCTCTTGTGGAGATCTATTCGATGTAATCTTATTTTTGCGGTGTGTTTGTTGAGACCGATGAATTGTGGGTTTATGATCAAGTCTATCTATGAATAATATTTGAATCTTCTCTGAATTCTTTTATGTATGATTGGTTATCTTTGCAAGTCTCTTCGAATTATCCATTTGGTTTGGCCAACTAGATTGGTAGTTCTTGCCATGGGAGAAGTGCTTAGCTTTGGGTTCGATCTTGCGGTGTCCTTACCCAGTGACAGAAGGGGCAGCAAGGCACGTATTGTATCGTTGCCATCGAGGATAACAATATGGGGTTTATTTCATATTGCATGAATTTATCTCTCTACATCATGTCATCTTGCTTATGGCGTTACTCTATTTTTAACTTAATACTCTAGATGCATGCTCGATAGCGGTCGATGAGTGGAGTAATAGTAGTAGATGCAGAATCGTTTCGATCTACTTGTCACGGACGTGATGCCTATATACATGATCATGCCTAGATATTCTCATAACTATGCTCAATTCTGTCAATTGCTCAACAGTAATTTGTTCACCCACCGTAGAATACTTATGCTCTTGAGAGAAGCCACTAGTGAAACCTATGGCCCCCGGGTCTATTCTCATCATATCAATCTCCATCACTTTAATCTTGCTTTGCTTTTTTACTTTGCTTTTACTTTTTACTTTGCATCTTTATACCAAAAATACCAAAAATATTGTATCTATCAGATCTCACTCTCGTAAGTGACCGTGAAGGGATTGACAACCCCTAATCGCGTTGGTTGCGAGTAGCTATCACTTTGTGCAGGTACGAGGGACTTGAGCGTGGCCTCCTACTGGATTGATACCTTGGTTCTCAAAAACTGAGGGAAATACTTACGCTACTCTGCTGCATCATCCCTTCCTCTTCGGGGGAAACCAACGCAAGCTCAAGATGTAGCAAGAAGGATTTCTGGCGCCGTTGCCGGGGAGTCTACGCAAAAGTCAACATACCAAGTACCCATCACAATCCCTATCTCTCACATTACATTATTTGCCATTTGCCTCTCGTTTTCCTCTCCCCCCAATTCACCCTTGCCATTTTATTTGCCCTCTCTCTCTCTCTATCCTCCCTCTTTATTTGCCTCTTTTGCCCGCTTGGTTTTTTGTTTGCTTGTGTGCTAGTTTGCTTGTTTGTCGCGATGGCTCAACCGAGATTTGGTGATCCTCACCTTAAAAGGTTAGAGGAGATCGAATCCAACGTTAGGAAGTTTATGGTTTTGCAATTTGAGCATAATAATTTGTTTAGAAACGAGCTTAAGGAACAAAAAAGTTTTCTGAGTTATATGAATAAAGAGCTTGATGATATGTCTAAAGAATTTGAGGGTATAAGATCCCAAATTTTGGGAGATGTGTCCTTCTTCTCCACATGAATAGCATGACTTGGTGCAGGGTTTAATTGGTTCTTCTTTGGGTGTGTCCTCCATCTCTTCCTTCATCGCAATTTCTTCTAAAATTTCCATGAGGGCTCCTTTCATTACTTCTTTCTTCTGCTGGATGGTTCGTTGTACCATGGGGTAAATGTGACACTAAGCAGGATAGTGGGTAGTCCCTTCACACAAGAAACAAGTAATCTTCCTAGTTGGGCATTCTTCAACTGGGTGACTTCCTTCACAATTAGGGCATTCACCCTTGTGTTCTTTATGAGTGTGTCCTATTTCTCCACAAACCTTGCATGCACAAGGTTTCTTCATATCCTTTCCATAAGGCTTCAACTTCTGGGTCACAAGATGAGATCTTTGTAGAGTCAACTTAAATTATTTCCAAGTGGTTACTCCTTGCCATCCTTTCATGGTTTGGTACATCCTCCACCAAGTAGCAGCACCTCTTTCAAAACACTGAAGAGCATGTTGGGCCATATCATTTCCAACTATAGGGTTATTCTCCATGTGATCCTCCATGTTCTGAATCCATCAGTCTGTCTCCAACTGACTCATCGGTCCAGAAAACACAAGTTCATCTCCATTCATCCTCTATTGGGTCCAAGGGTTTGGGATGATATAAGAGAGAGCGAGAGGGATACACACAATACAAACAATAGTTTTGAAAAGACAGATTTTATTTTGTGGCTGTTGGAAAAACATCAAACAAATGACAGCTCACAATCGTCGCATCTAACATAGGTATATGATAGGGGTTTGGTCTTCTAAAGGTCAATAAATCTTCAAGGTTGTCTAACTCTTCAAGTCTTCTTCATGCCTCCAATGGATTCTTCCGATCATGCTTGTCTTTCTCAAGTCCTTTTGCCAGCTCATCTCTATTGTAGCAAAGTCTCTCTTGACATCCTTGAATATTCTGGAGTTGCATTCCAAACTTGTGGTTTCAACATCCTTGGCATGAACCATGGTCCTACTGTCCTTCAGTTCCTGACGAATCTCCTGTATCTCAGGGTTTTATTCCGCTAGCTTGGCTACTTCAGCTTCTTGCTCCTAAGTTCTTCACGAAATGCTTTCTTGTCAAATACGGCTTCCTGCAGGTCCATCTTAAAATCCTTGATGTAATACTCCAGATCCTGGTGATACACCAACTAAGATTAAAACTTCCTCTCTTGCTGATAGGTGCTCCATCAGCCTTCTACCATCCAATACTTCCAAAGAAATGCATGCTTAACTCAGCATGGTGATAATAGCATAAGCGGCGATAACTCCATGGTTAGCCATGTCTATGCCCATGTTACTGCCATGAGCTTTCATTCCATAATTGATATCTCCTGGCTTGGGGTTTTATTTACAAAATCTTTGAGTTCTAATGCTCCATGTTCCGGTCTTTCTCCAACACACCCTAATCTTGGGTATTGACAGTTTCCATAGTCTGCCAGGTTCCATAAGGGTAATCTGCATAGTCATACTAATCGGGAAATTCTTCAGAGTCTTCAAATTCTCCTAGTCTTCAGAGTCTTCAACAGTTGTAGTTTCCATTATCATAATGTACGGTAAAATCCTCTTCATTCTGAATGGTCTCGGTTGTCCGATATCTTGTACTTCTTGGGGTGGTCTCATTAGTCGAATCTTCATGTGGTCAAAAGGGAAAAGGGGGTATGGTCTCACTAAAAGGGGATATTTGAATAAGCTCAAAAGAGAAGAGAGGTAAAAGATCTTTCTGAAAGGGAAATTTGTAGAGAAAAATCTTTGCTATGGGCTTGCCAGTTTCTAGGGGTCATGTCCTACAGTCAACATATGCTCTGATACCATCTTGTAGCGACCCGACCCGAATGGATCAAGTCTCTGTGCTTAAGTATCATCCCTGGATCGGTATGCTGACACACAGTACTCGAGGATTTATAACAGAGGTAAATCACATGTATAAATTAACATAAATACTATTATCTCAATCCAAATAGTGGAAGTAACAAGGATGTGGATTCCCATCCACACCAACGCCAAAGTTGAGTGTAGAAAATCGTAACCCTAACGTATCACTTACTCGTCGTAAGATAACCCTGCAACATGAGACGTTGCAGCCACAAAGGGTCAGTACATTGAATGTACTGGCAAATTCACACCATAGGATAATGATGAATAATAGTTATCACTACATGCATATATGGCTGGTGGAAAAGCTCTATGGTTATGAGGTTTTTGCGAAAAGCCAATTTTTCCCTACTGCAAAGGAATAAATTTTTATTTAACTATCATGGTGGTTGTTAAACATTGAGAGTGTAGACACCCTCTCAATCCCAATTAAGCATCATCATTAAAACCCAACAAAATTAATTAAAGTCACATGATGAGATTCACATGATAATCCAAGTACTAGATACTCAAGACGTCCATAACCGGGGACACGGCTAACCATGATTAGTTTATACACTCTGCAGATGTTTGCGCACTTTTCCCCACAAGACTCGATCTCCTCCGTTGGGATTCTCGCACTACATGATGTTTGAGAAACAGATGACTGAGACATAGTCTTTTAGAATCGCTAGCACCTTACGATTGGGTAGACAGTACCAACCTACATCCCCTACATCTGCTAGTCTACCACTGTAAGAGTTTGCATGACTTAGTCAACTATGTTAGAGCCCATAGTAGCTTGTGGCTGCACACGGAAGTTTCTAGTATGAATAATCTCATGATCCCTTTGAGCCTGGGTGGCGATCCATAAAAAAATAGGCAATCGCTGGAATACCCAGGTGCCTCAATCCACCCATATATGTGTTAAAGTTGCCACCTTAAGTAAACCATTAAATAACAATCTCACATCTGTCATGGATACACTCACCCAATCCACGTCTACGAGCATAGCATGGCAATATAAGCATAACGTAATAGTAACTCCCGAGGTTTGAATGCAGGGCAATAGGTTCCTACCTCATAAACTACTTCCCAATACCCACGTATTATCAATCCTACTTATGCAATGTTTGAGGGTGAAACTAATGCATAAAAACTAGGTATGAAAGGGATATGATCAAAGTGTGAACTTGCCTGTACTGTTGATGAAGATGATTCTCACTCAAAACTCCTGATAGTTCTACTTGTCACACTCCGGTCAATCTATCATAAGCAAGCAATAGTAACCACACATAAGCAATCACTCAAAAGATCAGAAAGATCGAAGAAGACAATTCAGAAAACATCAAAACCAAGCAAATAACTCTTGCAACATAAAACAATTTCTAACAGTACCAAAATTGTGTGAATATGGCCTTATCAGAAAGTTTAGGTCAAGAGCATTAATTTGCAAAAAGAATCAACTAAACCGGAGTTACAAGACTCAAGTTATGATCAACCGAAGTTTGAATACAAATCTGTTTGAATTCAAATTTTAAAACTTTCAAAACATGTTCAAGTTGTTTTACTGGATATAGGGGATCATAACAAAGAAGTGGGCGTTGGTTTCGTTGGATTTGGAAAAATGAGTAAAAAGTTGTGGTCGATTGAAGTACAGGGACTAATCTATGAGGAAAATTATCACAAATAGGTCCCTGGCTGAAATCTAAAATAAAAAGAAAAATCCTATCGAACGAACGTTCACTACAGAACCCTACAGAATGAAATCGTTCGCTACCAGAAGCTAACGAGCGAACGCTCGCTAATTAAACTAACCTAAATAACTAAACCGATCTAAAAAGAAAACCGAAACTTAAAAAACCGAGGCGGGTTTCGGCGGTTATACCGGATCGTGAAATAAAACAGGCGGCGGCGGATCTGATCGAGCTACGGCGAGGGCAGCGCGGCTCCGGCGAGCGGGGTGAGGCGAGATGGCGACAGGAAGCGGTGAAGGTAGCGGCAGCAAGCGGCGCGGGCGGCGGCGCTGGCGGAGGGATGGTGTGGCGCGGCGGTAGCAGCTAGCGGTGGTGCGGCGCGCAGCACGGGGCGGCGGCGAGATGCAACAGCGGCGCGGCGGCGATCTGTGGCAGTGGCGGCGCGGGAGAGAGAGGGCGGCGGCGGATCGGGGTCCAGGGGGTCGGGGTGCGGCTTAAATAGAGGGGGGCGGCAAACCTCGGGAGGAGTCCCGAGCTCCCACGGCGGTGCTCCGAGCAGAGTCCCGCTCGCAGACGGAGGCGGAGGCGGCGGGGCGCTGGGCTGCGGTATGGCCGGTTGGCTGGGCCGGCCCAATTCGGCGGAAAGGTTTGTTTTTTTAATAAAAATTGCGTAAAGAAAAATTAAAGAAAACCTTAAATAAATAAAAATAATATAGGAATATAATATATTAAGATTTTCAGAAAAAGATTTCCTACATGCTGAACATTTTTCTTGAGTCAAATAAAATTCACAAAAATTTAAATAATTCAAACAGTGCTACTTCTACAATAAAACCCAATAAAAATCATTTTAGAAATACCAAAATTAATTCAAATTTATTCCTCTCCAATTTTTCTGATGTAGGGAATCATGTTACCCTATTTTCCATATATTTTTATTTTGGAGAAAAATAATTTGAACAAAATCCAAATAACTCCAAATTGAAAATAATTTCAAAAGGACTTTGAATTTAATCCTCTTAAACTTCCAACTCATATTTCATATAATTTGAAGAAGTCATTTTATCTTCTCTCGTGAAAATCATTGAGTTGCATAAAGTTTCAGAATTGAAAAAAAACATTTTCAAATGAAATTCAAATATTTTCAACACCCCTTTTCATTTAAATAAATGGAAGAAGTCATGTCATCTTATCTCCAGGGTTTTGTGATGAAAAGAATTTGAATTCACGGAGATCATAAAAGCGAGATGAAAGTTTGGGAAAGTCCTTTTATTCCCTCTCATTTAAGTTTCAAAAAGTTTCGAACTGCACTCACTTTCAGTCAATCAATCACATAACAGTCAAACAAACAATCAAATCTATCTATTTATTATAACATTCCAAAATTTAGAATTTTGGGATGTTACATAATCACAATGATCGATTCCTCTCTGAAAGACTCCTACCGCCTAGGAGTCTCCAACCTCCAAGAGTAACAAGAACGATGGGGAAAAGCTCAAGACTTGCTCAAATCATGAATTCATTTGGTGCAAAGAAGGGGAAGGAGTGGATCTATCACTTGATCGGACAACTACTCTCAAATGCTCTCAAATCCCTTGGGGATCTAAGATTTGGTGTGGAAGAGTGAGATAGAGAGTGAAATGTGTTCTTAGCAAGATCAAAGTGAATGGTCAACCATATCCCGTGGGGGAAGAAGGCTATATATAGTGGAAGTGGAAAAGTAACCATTTGAGTCACTTAAGTGCACTGTAGAGTTCAGACGTCCGGACAGGACCGGACGTCCGGTGGCACAGATAAGTCCGGACGTCCGACAGCCATCGGTCGTCCGGTCGCTGGAAATCCACGTGCCATGAATCAGCACGCAACCATCGGACGTCTGGAATGTGTCAGACATCCGGAGATGACTGGAAATCCATAAATAATGTTCTGTGGAGGAGGTGTCAGACCTCCGGAGGAAAATGGACGTCCGGCGACCGGACGTCCGGAGAAGCTTGGACATCCGTAAATATCGTTCTGTGTAGAAACATCCGATGTCCGTAGAGAGCCGGAAGTCCAATAAGCTGTGAGGGATCGGACGTCCGTAGAGTACCGGACGTCCGATGAAAATGGAGTTGGTGGGTTTTGAGCAAATCTTTAACTAGATCCAACGATCCCCTCTTAATAGTGCGGGATCCGTATACTCAAGAACGAATCGAAAAAGAGCCTAAGTTTTTTGTCTTGTCTTGGATCTCTGCTCTTTGAGTGATATATATATATATATATACTTTTGTTCGTAGTCATGATCCACACATGGCCCTTGAGACATAATCCGGAGATATACTTGATAAACATGATTAGTCCCAAAATGCATGTTGTCATCAACAGCAAAATACGATTAAGGGCATGATTGCACTTTCAACATCACTATAAGCCTTGCAAGCAATGTGAATAATGAGTTAGTTACGTGATGATGCATTACGGAAGGAGTAAAGAGACTTGCCGGTAATGAGATTGAACTAGGTATGATGATACCGATGATCGAATATCGGGAAAGTAACATACTGATGACAAAGGGAACAACGTATGTTGTTATGTGGTTTGACCGATAAAGATCTTCATAGAATATATAGGAACCATTATGACCATCCAGGTTCCGCTATTGGTTATTGACCGGAGATGTGTCTCGGTCATGTCTACATAGTTCTCGAACCCGTAGGGTCCGCACGCTTAACGTTCGATGACGATTTGTATTATGAGTTATGTGATTAGATGTACCGAAGTTTGTTCGGAGTCCCGTATGAGATCACAGACATTACGAGGAGTCTCTAAATGGTCGAGACATAAAGGTTCATATATTGGAAGGTTACATTTGGACACCGGAATGGTTCGGGTCGTTTTGGATGAATTTCGGAGTACCGGGGGTTACCGAACCCCCTCCGGGAAGTTATTGGGCCTCATGGGACTAGTGATGGAAGATAGGAGGAAGGCCAAGAGGTGGTGCCCCCCCTAGCCCAAACCGAATTGGACTAGAGCTAGGGGGAAGGCCCCCCTTTCCTTCTCTTCTCCTATTCCCTCCCTCCTTCTCCTTGTGGAAGTAGGAAAGGGGGGCGAATCCTACTTGGAGTAGGACTCCCCCCCATTAGGTGCGCCACCCTTGGCCGACCTCCTCCTCCCTCCCCCTTTATATACGTGGGAGGGGGCACCCCATAGACACACAAGTTGATCTTTTAGCCATGTGCGGTGCCCCCCTCCATAGATATACACCTTGGTCATATCGTTTTAGTGCTTAGGCGAAGCCCTGCGTCGGTAACTTCATCATCACCGTCAACACACCGTCGTGCTGACGGAACTCACCCTCGGCCTTCGCTAGATCAAGAGTACGAGGGACATCACCAAGCTGAATGTGTGCTGATCGCGGAGGTGTCGTGCATTTGGTACTTGGATCGGTTAAATCGTGAAGACGTTCGACTACATCAACCGCGTTACTAAACGCTTCCGCTTTTGGTATATGAGGGTATGTAGACACACTCTCCCCTCTCATTGCTATGCATCTCCTAGATAGATCTTGCATGATCATAGGTAAAAAATTTGAAATACTGTGTTCCCCAACAGTGGCATCTGAGCCAGGTCTATGCGTAGATGTTATATGCACGAGTAGAACACAAAGAGTTGTGGGCGATAATAGCCATACTGCTTACCAACATGTCATACTTTGATTCAGAAGTATTGTTGGATGAGGCGGCCCAGACCGACATTACATGACCATGTTCATGAGAATGGTTCTACCGCCGTGCTTTGCACACAGGTGGCTAGTGGGTGTCTGTTTCTCCAGCTTTAGTTGAATCGAGTTTGACTACGCCCGGTCCTTGCACTACAAAAAAAGACACATCCATGACATTTTGGGCTGAATAAAAAAATTATGTCATACTTATGACACTTCTATGATGATAATTGTGACAAAACCCGGTATCATCATAGATGTGGTGGGGTCCTACTTCTACGACAAAAGATCATGACAGAAAATGGGCTTTTCATCCTGGGCGGGCCGGAGACACAGTTGCATGACATTCTTTGGGCCGTCCATGACGAAAAAACTGTGGTAGAAGTGAGGGCGAGGAAAATATTGGGGAGTTCCCGGTTACGGTGGGTGCTCGGGGGCCGAGCGATGCGTGTTTCTCTCGTACGTACGCGTGTGTGTGTGTGAGGTGTTGAGCTCTAACTGAGCCGAGCGAGGTGTTGAGCTTTAACTGAACCCGAGAAATTGCACTGCAGGCTACGCGTTACTGAACCCGAGCGATCGATCGGTCCCTTGTTGTTAACTGAACCCGAGTGATTCATTCGCTACTGTTGCTAACTGAAGCCGATCGATGCTGCCTCTGGATGAACAATAAGCGTTGTTGGGGGGTTTGGATGAATAGTTCCTGGTGGGAGTTGGATGAACAAGACCCCGTGGTAGTAGAGGCCGTTGCCGCTGGATGAATAGTACCCCGATCGATCGAGCCGGTGGATGAACAGGACCCCGTGGAGGGCTGGATGAACAGGACCCATGGAGGGATAGATAAACAGGACCCGTGGAGGGGTGGTTGAACAGTAGCTGATGCAAGGCTGATTGAACAGTAGCGGGTGGAGGGTTGGATGAACAGTAGCCCGTGGAGGGGTGGTTGAACAGGACCCCATGGAGAGGGCTGGCGGAACAGTAGCCGGTGGAGGAGCGGTGGAAGCTGGATGAACAGGAGCCCGTGGATGAACAGTCACAGGTGGATGCTGGAGGAGGTCGATAGTGGATGAACAAGAGCCCGTGGAGGCAGTCGACGATGGATGAACAATAGCCTGTGGATGCAGTCAACGGTGGAGATGAATAGTATCCTATGGAGTCCCGTTTTGTGGTACTCCACACCCCTCCCGATGAACAGGACCCCCGTTTCGACTGTAGCGCTCCAACACAAGTACGTTTCCTCCGTTTTGTGGTAGGCCACACACCTCCCGATCAACAGGACCCCGTTTCCACCGTAGGAGGTCCGTTTCCTCCGTTTTGTGGTACACAAGACCCATCCCGATGAACAGGATCCCGTTTCCACCATGGCCGGTCGAACACAAGGCCGTTACCTCCGTTCTGCGGTATGCCAGGCCTTGTTTCCATCAGCTATTCCGTCCAAGCCGGTTGGCTCCCGATGAACACGATGACACATTTCGTTCCAACCCAGCCGGTTGCCTCCCCATGATCACGACGACGGCGTACCTTCTCCGTTTCGACCCAGCCATGTACACGAGCCCTGGCCACACGTATGCACAAGTAGGTGTTCGAGACCCTGCCCATATCTACTTACGTGGCCGTATTTTTTTTCTTGCACCCTGGCCGCTGTACGTACATGTACATGCTACGTGCACGCCTCTATTATGACATGTGGGCGCCTCTACATCGACCAGTATGTACGTACACGTTCGCGACCAGAATGACAACGCTACGTACACTTCGACCAGGTGGGTCCCGACTGTCAGGCACTTCCTTGCATGCGAAGATGTAGCTGGTGGGTCCAAGCAGTCAGGGGGCGAATCATTTTTTTGCCCGTAATATGGACGCACTTCCTTGCATGCAAAGATGTAGTTGGTGGGTCCCAGCAGTCAGGGGGAAACATTTTTTTCGCGAAATACGGTGGCCCATCCAGTGGGTCCCTGCTGTTAGGTGGAGGAATCATTATTTTCCGCATAATAAGGAGGTACTTCCTTACTGCGGTTGTGGACCCAGCTGTCAGCCTCTCCACGTACAGTACTCTTCCGATGGAAGTCGTTCCTTGACCACGTTGACCACGCTGCGCCGAGAGCACCAGGGCGGTGGATGATGGCGAGGCCTAGGAAGGGGACGATGCGGAGCCGGGGAAGACGCAGTAGCGGTTGCCCACGCGAAGAGGAGTACGAGGGTTCACTGGTTCGGCTGCAGTGTGAGGCTACCGTCGCCGCAGAATAACAGGGGGTGTGGGTGAGTAGAGGGATGGCCAGGCCAGCGGTGGGAGTAGTAGGGGCGGTGAGGCCTCCGCAGCATCACAGCCGGTCACGGGAGCCAGGAGCACGCGGCATGACCGGCGCTGCTTTGGGCGGCTGGAGCAAGAAGACCAGAGATTGAAGAAGCACTAGGCCGTTGGATGGACATCGTACGATCGCTGGAGCTAGAATCGTTCATACTGACTAAGTTGACAAAGCCCTCCGTCCCCATCAACTTAGTAGGCCCACAAGTCAGCCTCCCATTATGCTGGGTCCTAGCTAGCAGGGGGAGTATTCATTTTTTGTGCGTAATAAAGAGGCACTTCCTTGCGTGCAAAGATATAGCTGGTGGGTCCGATCTGTCAGTGGCGGGAACGTTTTTTCGTGAAATACAGAGGTCCTTATGGTGGGTCCCAGATGTCGGGTGGAGGAATCATTATTTTGCGCGTAATAAGTAGGCATTTCCTTGCGTGCGGCCGTGGAGCCAGCTGTTAGCCTCTCCACGTACAGTCCACTTCAGATGCATGTCGGTCATTGACCATGTTGACCACGCCGTGCCAAGAGCACCAGGGCGGTGGACGACGGTGAGGCGAAGGGAACAGCACGGGGCCAGAGAAGACTCGGTAGTTGTTTCCCACGCGGAGGGGAGTATGAGGGTTTACTGGTTCGTCTGCCGTCGCCGGAGAATAACAGCAGGTGTGGGTGAGTAGAGGGATGGCTAGGTCAGCGGTGGGAGTACGGTGGGGCAGTGAGGCCTGCGCGGTAGCACAGCCGACCATGGGAGGAGGGAGCAGGCAGTCCCGTCGGCTCTTGTTTGAGCGACTGGAGCAGGAAGAGCAGAGATTGAAGAAGCACGACGACCATTGGATGGACATCCAATAGTCACTGCTTGTGCATCAAACTTTTTTTAGGAAAGCCTCAAATCTGCGGAAAATAGCATACAACCCATCTCCCATTATTTTTAATAATTTACAGCTCATTTGCTAATTCTTAAGGGTTTTTTGGATCCCATATTCTTTTTGTTAGCATTAAAGCCCATATTGTGGCCACGGTTAAAAAATTATACGAAATTTTGCATATTTCGGTGCGGTCCGAACTGTTTTTAATCCTGAAATTTCGAGTCACATTCAAACTGATTTTAGAAATAAATGTATATCAATACAAAATCCAACAAATTGTCCATGCATAAAAATCAATGCAATTTAAAATCTTGGAATTAAAAAAAGAAATTTTAAACTAATTATCGGTTTGATGTGTTTTAAAAATGTACAACCCATTTCTCATTGCTGATAGGCTATTTTCTCGGCCAGCCGAATGAAGCTCTCCTCGTCTTGAAAGATTTGTAGCCCAACAGGCCTGACAAAGCGACTTACTTGACAAATCACAAAAAAACTGGGCTAGCCATTTTCACAAAGAAAGAAAAAGACTACTGGGCTGGTATGTGGTAAACATAAAAGAAAAGGTTGTCTAGATAGGCCAGAGTGCCCCACACAGCCCAGTTGACACCCTGCTTCCGTCTCAAAAACAAATTAGATAAACACCACTCCAATTATGGCGATTCATAAAAATTCCACTACAATTTCCGAACTTTGAAAAATGCCAATGCAATTTTTGCAAACTTTGAAAAACGCCACTGCAATTTTTGCAAACTTTGAAAAACGCCACTCCAGACTTTGAAAAATGCCACTGGAAATGGCATGAAATGGCATTTTTCAAAGTTTGGAAATTGTAGTGGCATTTCTTGGAATCACCAGATTTAGAGTGGAATGTATCAAATTAACCCAAAACAAAAATAACTGGGCGAGCTGCTGGGTCCCTGGTGTCAGCCGCTCATTGTGCAATTCTCTCGTTTATTGACTACGTTAACAATGGCATGGGACCCAGATGTCAGAAATCCATTAGGAGGAGCCATTTTTTATTGGCTTGAAATAAGGAGGCACTTTCTTGTGTACTGCCATGACCTTGGTGGGTCCCTGCTGTCATCCTCTCCACGTACAATCATCTTCTGATTGTGTACGCGTCAACCTGGTAGGCCCACAAGTCAGCCTCTAGACCCGTGGCGGACAAATACAACCCATTTAAAAAAATAATAGCGCATTCCATACGTTCAAACGGGAAGTTCAATATTCAGAGCAAAGTAACAGGTCTGATCCAGATATAGAGTACTGAACTTCCATGTGGTCCCGTTCCAACATGTCAGTGAGACGACGATGAGTCCTTTTGTACAATTTCCGAACGGACGTCTATGTAGGCCGGGGCGCCTCTTTGTGTACCGTGGCAACCGTCCACTAACTCCTCGCCTTTCCCTCTTGATTTGGAACTGCTGTCGCACGCTCTTCCTCCCTCATCCCATTGCCTTCACCCTTCCTTCTGCCATTGTTCAATCGTCTTCTCCATGGAGGGAACAGGCCGGAAACGACCCCGTTATTCTTGCCCCGATCTGAATGATGACGCGGTGGATGAACTCATTGATTAGTGTGACGTCATCACCTCGGCTAGCCTGGCAGGTTCGTTCATGACCATTCTCGACTCAAGTAATAACATCATTACAAGGAACCCAAGGGTCCAGGAGCATTTGATCTCCCCTATCTTCTTCATCGTGACCCTACTCACTGGCGCGGGGACGACGGAAGCCTCGCCTTGTGCAAGTTGATGCCGCTTGATAATGATACGTGTGATGTTAAGATACCATCGCTTGAGGGCAAGGCTTGGGAAGGCGCAAATGAAGATTGGGTTATTTATATTGGGTACAACTGCGAGTGGGAACTTGTGAATGTCTACACTCATCACCGGATTCCACTTCCAAAAATCTCAGACTGTCCAGAGGTTGAGCACACAGATGATCTCGTGAGTTCAAATACGATCATGGTAACTATTGTCTACGGAAGATAGCAATTTTTCAAGTTCCCAGCCGCTCTTGGGATGTGTCTCGGTCATGTCTACATAGTTCTCGAACCCGCAGGGTCCGCACGCTTAACATTCAATGACGATTTGTATTATGAGTTATGTGATTTGATGTACCGAAGTTTGTTCGGAGTCCCGGACGAGATCACAGACATGACGTGGAATGTCGAAATGGTCGAGAGGTAAATATTCATATATTGCAAGGCTATATTAGGACACCGGAAGTGTTTCGGGTGATACCGGGTCACCGGAAGCGGTTCCTGGAAAACCCCGGCAAAGATATGGGCTTAATGGGACAAGTAAGGAAACACACCAGCCCACAAGGGGTTGGTGTGCCCCCTATAGGGCCAGCCACGTGGGGAGAAAGGAAAAGCAGAGGAGGAAATGGAAAGTATGAAGTAGGACTCCTACTTCCTTCCCCTCCCCCTCCTTCCTTTCCCCCTTGTCCAAATATGGTAAGGTGAGGCCAAATTGGACTAGGTGCCCAAGTAGGATTCCTCTTACTTGGGCGCGCCCTAGGCTGCCTCCCTCCATCTCCCTCCTTTATATACATGGGGAGGGCACCCCTAGAACACACATCAATTGTTCCTAACCATGTGCGGCGCCCCCCTCCACAGTTAACACCTCGGTCATATCATCGTAGTGCTTAGGTGAAGCCATGTGCCGGTAACATCATCATCACCATCACCACACCATTGTGCTGACGAAACTCTCCCTCGGCCTCAACTAGATCAAGAGTTCGAGGGATGTCACCGAGGTGAACGTGTGCATATCGTGGAGGTGCCGTGCATTCGGTACTTGGATCGGCGGGTTCATGAAGACATTCGACTACATCAACCGCGTTACTAAATGCTTCTACTTTCAATCTATGAGGGTACATGGACACACTCTCCCCTCTCGTTGCTATGCTTCATCTAGATAGATCTTGCGTGATCGTAGGAAATATTTTGAAATACTACGGTCCCCAATAGTGGCATCCGAGCCAGGTCTATGCGTAGATGTTATATGCACAAGTAGAACACAAAGGAGTTGTGGGCGTGGGTATATACATATTGCTTGACGTCACTAGTTTTTTCTTGATTCGGCGGTATTGTTGGATGAAGCGGCCTAGACCGACATTACATGACCGCGTTCATGAGATTGGTTCTACCGACGTGCTTTGTACACAGGTGGCTGGCGGGTGTCTGTTTCTCCAACTTTAGTTGAATTGGATTCAATGAACAGGGTTCTTTCTGAAGATCAAAAAGCAATCACTATACCACGTTGTGGTTTTTGTGCCGTAGGTAAGAATCGTTCTTGCTAGAAGCCAGTAGCAGCCACGTAAAACTTGCAACAACAAAGTAGAGGACGTCTAACTTGTTTTTGCAGGGCATGTTGTGATGTGAAATGGTCAAGACATGATTATATAAATTGTTGTATGAGATGATCATGTTTTGTAACACAGTTATCAGCAACTAGCAGGAGCCAGATGGTTGTCGCTTTATTGTATGAATTGCAATGGCCATGTAATTGCTTTACTTTATCACTAAGTGTTAGCGATAGTCGTGGAAGCACTAGTTGGTGAGACGACAATGATGCTACGATGGAGATCAAGGTGTCAAGCTGGTGATGATGGTGATCATGACGGTGTTTTGGAGATGGAGATCAAAGGCACAAGATGATGAAGGCCATATCATATCACTTATTTTAATTGCATGTGATGTTTATCTTTAAGGCATCTTATTTTGCTTAGTACGACGGTAGCATTATGAGATGATCCCTTACTAAAATTTCAAGGTATAAGTGTTCTCCCTGAGTATGCACCATTGCGACAGTTCTTCGTGCTGAGACACCACGTGATGATCGGGTGTGATAAGCTCTACATTCACATACAACGGGTGCAAGCCAGTTTTGCACAAGCAGAATACTCAGGCTAAACTTGACGAGCCTAGCATATGCAGATATGGCCTCGGAACACTGAGACCGAAAGGTCGAGTGTGAATCATGTAGTATATATGATCAACATAGTGATGTTCACCATTGAAAACTTATCCATCTCACGTGATTATCGAACATGGTTTAGTTGATATGGATCACGTGATCATTTAGATGACTAGATGGATGTCTATCTTAGTGGGAGTTCTTAAGTAATATGATTAATTGAACTTAAATTTACCATGAACTTAGTCCTGATAGCTTCCCCATTTTATTTATGATATGTTCCTAGAGAAAACTATGTTGAAAGATGTTAGTAGCAATGATGCGGACTAGCTCCGTGATCTGAGGATTATCCTCATTGCTGCACAGAAGAATTATGTCCTTGATGGACCGCTAGGTGACAGACCTTTTGCATGAGCAGATGCAGACGTTATGAATGTTTGACAAGCTCGGTATGATGACTACTTGATAGTTTAGTGCGTCATACTTTACGGCTTATAACCGGGACTTCAAAAACGTTTTGAACGCCATGGGGCATATGAGATGTTCCAAGTTCTTAAATTGGTATTTTAGACTCATGCCCGTGTTAAGAGGTGTGAGACCTCTAACAAGTACTTTGCCTACAAGATGGAGGAGAATAGCTCAGCTAGTGAGCATGTGCTCAGAATGTCTGTACTACAATCACTAGAATCAAGTGGGGGTTAATCTTCCAGACAAGATAGTGATTGATAGAGTTCTCTAGTCACTATCACCAAGTTACTAGAACTTCATGATGAGCTATAATATGCAAGGGATAACGGAAACGATTCCCAAGCCCTGGCGAAGGTAGAAATCAAGAAAAAGCATCAAGTGTTGATGGTTGACAAGAACACTAGTTTCAAGTAAAAGGGCAAGGGAAAGAAAGGGAACTTCAACAAGAATGGAAAGCAAGTTGCCATTCCCGTGAAGAAGCCCAAAGCTAGACCTAAGCCTGAAACTGAGTGCTTCTACTGCAAAGGGAATGGTCACTGGTAGCGGAACTACCCCAAATACTTAGCGGATAAGAAGGATGGCAAAGTGAACAAAAGTATATTTTAAAGCACCATGGTGATTATTGGAAAAAGAGATGTACTTTTTGATGGGCAGTGAAAGGTGAGGAAAATACAAAATATTTTCATGCTCGTGCAACAGAAAGATTCAGAAGAAACTCTATCACTTCGATCATTTTGGAAGATGGAAACTCTATTGAAAATCATAATGACATAGCTGCGGCTTTCTTTGAGTGCTTTAAGAAAAGAATGTGTGTGTCCAATACCACAACATATGATTTTGAGATGTCTGAGTTAATCCAACAATGCCCTGGATTGTCTGAATTATCTGAGCCTTTTACTACCGAGGAAATTGACAGGGTCATTAAACTCATACCTTCAGACAGGGCTCCGAGGCTGGATGGATTTAATGGCCAATTTTTAAAAGTGTGTTGGGAGATTATTAAGGAGGATTTCTATACTTTATGTCAGGATTTCTGGGAAGGAAAGATTAATATCAATTGCCTTAATGTCATGGTGGGCGCACGGTAGATGCCAAGGGATGGCTAAAGAGAGGAGGAGGCTCGAGGGCGCTGGTGGGCTCCAGAGGCGAGGTTGGCATGAGCGGGCGCGGGACGCCGGACATACCCAGGTTCAGGGCTATCTGGAGAGATAATACCCCTAGTCCTGCCAAGTGTTGTTGGATGATCGATAGTACAATGTCGCTCCTAGAGCTGTATGGAAGAGGAAGGAAACTGGCCAAGGCTTAGGTAGTTCCCTCTCCTTGGGTGTTACTAACTTGGCGAGTGTGATGGAATGAGTTCTCTGGTGTGTCTATCTCTCTCTCTCCCTCTCCTCTCCCTCTGCATGAGGGCTCCTGGGAGGTTCTATAGGTCAACCCCCAGGGGTACAATGGTAATGTTACAAGTTGGTGGGTCCATAGTGTCGGTGTCCGGGGACCCGAGATGGGTCCCGCTGAGGGCTTGTGGTTCGCCGGGTTCCCCTAGGTGCGGGCCCCGCGTGCCTAGGGGGACTGTGCGCCGTCTTGTCAATCGTCAGGGCGTGGCTGAGTCGAGTCGTGTATAGTGCTCTCCGTCAAGTCACCGCTTGCTGTTGTCAGCGGCGGGGGCAGGAGCACTGTAGCCATGCCGGCCTTGGTCAGCGGGTAGGTGAGGAGCATTGTTGCTATGTACCTGCTGACCAGAGGCATGGGCGGGGCACTGTCGCCTCGGTCATCATTGATTGAAGCCTTGTCCCATCGCACGGCCTGGATGGGACGGGTGCTGACCCGCGGCTGGATTGCGTAGCACGCCACGGGTGGTGCTGTCTTGTTGAGGAAGCTTTGGCCGTGCCGGGTTCAGCTGTCTTGCACTAGTTGTTGAGGCCGAGTCGATGTGTCTTGCCGGGTTGGCTAGTCTGGATGGCTTGCGAGGCTTGGCCGGGTCGAGCGACCCGGCCAAGCGCGTGCCGGTATTGAGGGGCAGTGCTGACCCCGTTGTTTTTGGAAGAAGATCCGGGTTCCGTTGCCTGCCCGAGGTCCATCCCCCCGACAGTAGTCACCGAAGCTGTGAAGGTCCGCCGTCTTCGGATGAGTGGGCCTTCGCAGTTTCCCCTTTAGCAAGGAAGATTCTGCGAGTGCCGGGTCCGGCAACACCCATTGTGTGCCGGGTTTCTCGGAAACCGTATCACGGCATCCCGGCCGTGGCGGGGACCGAGAAGTTAGCCGAATCTTGGGGTAATCCCTTGGGCTTCGCGTGGTCTCCACGTGGTGCTCGGAAGCCAGAGGGGCCTGACAGGCCACGCACGTGACGGGACCGGGCGACGGGCTGGGGGCCACCGCCGCGCGCCCTCGGCCCAAGTGCACTGATTTATTGCGGCGTCCGGGGGCCGGTTGCTCTTCCCTGGGTAGTTACTGCGTGTGTACGTGCGCACTTATTGCGGGGTAGTGGAACGGGTGCGTGCAGAAGATCCCACCTCCCCACTTCCCCACGTGCAAACTGAGGGTTATAAATTGAGGGGCAAGGGGGGCGGCAAACTTTATTCTCGCTCGCGCCCGCCTGTCCCCCTGCTCTCGCTCTGCCTCTTGCAACCGATGCACTACGGTGCCCGCTGCTCGAGCAGAACTCCTTCGCCGTTCATCTTCCTTCTTCTCCTTCTTCCTTCAATCATGTCGCTGCCATCGGGCTCCTGGATGGGCTCGAACGTCACCTCCGAGGACATCACCCGTCTGCGGGCATCGCGGCGCCTACCGCGGGAGATGGATGTCAGCGTCCTCCTGCCGCGGGGCGAGCAGAGGCCTCAGCCCAAGGGGCAGGAGCGCGTGGTCTTCCTCACGCATTTTGAGCACGGATTCAGGCTGCCGGTGAGCACCTTCTTCCGTGCGTTCTTGGAGTTCTTCGGGCTCCAGCCGCATCATCTTGGCACCGGCGCCATCGTCCAGCTCTCCGGCTTCGTCACCCTCTGCGAGGGGTACCTGGGGGTCGAGCCTACGATCGACCTCTGGGCGTGTTTCTTCTCCTTGAAGCAGCAGGGCCCGTCAGCCGGGGAGTTCGCCGACTGCAGTGCCGCCGTCATCTCGAAGCGGTCGGGGGCGGACTTCCCCAAGATCCTGCTGGAGGATTCTGCCAAGAAGTGGCAGAACTCCTTCTACGTCCGCAACCTTGGCGCAGACTACATCAATCTTCCGGCCTTCGCCATCGCACCGCCGCGGGCGAAGACGAACTGGGGCTACTCGCCCCGGCGCCCATCGCAGGAGATCATCAATCTCTGCGAGTGGGTGACGGTGATGAGGACGCAGGAGGGGCTCACCGGCACCAATCTCCTCACTGTGTTCATCAAGTGTCGGGTTCTTCCGCTTTAGGGGCGCTCCTGCCTCATCGGCGAGATGGTCGGCCTTCAAGACCCCAATCGCATGGGGTCGATGCGACTGTCCGCGGCGCAGATCGCGCGCGGAGTGAACGATATCTCCAAGGCCAACCTTGGGGAGGACTGGGAGTTCGGCAAGGCTCCGTATAGCCGGTCGAACCCAGCGTCGTAGGTGAGCATCTAGTCTCCCTATTTCGCCACCGTGCACCTTCTCGTTCGTCCCGATGCGACGCGGGTGGTACTTCTGAACGCGATTCGGCATCCTTATGTCTGGGCCTCGTCGCAGGTGGCACCGGTGGCGCCAAAGGAGCCCGCGGCTCGAGGCAGGGAGGAGGACGCCGAGTCCGACGCCGGTGCTGGGCGTCATACGGGTAAGTCTCATTTCTTCCTCATGTGTCTTGAACTGTTGATCACGGCTCAGAACGGTCGATGCTGATGCCAGTTGTTGGTGTAGCGGCATTGGGCGGGGGAGGCGGCGACGGGGGCGGAGCCGGATCCTCGCATGGGGCGACGCCGAGCCGCTCGCGTGGGAAAGATAGCGTCGCGCCGCGGCCCCAGGCCCCGAAGCGTGTGGCGGACCCGGCCAGGGCCGGGAGGCCGGCCAAGAGGAAGCGCGGTAGCGGGCACGGGGGCCCAGCCCCGGTCCCGGTCTTGGCGGGGTAAGCCTCATCTCTTGTTTGCTCTTGGCTTTTCTTTTCTTGAGCTAGTCTTGTTTCTTTTCTGCTTATTCCATCTTCTTCTTCAGGTCGCCAATCGCGCTGGCGAGGGCGGCGGCGGAAGCCGCGGCCGCCGAAGGGGCCGAGTTCCGTAGGAGCCGGTCCGACCTCGCCGACCAGGCCGAGGTGGAGGAACAGGCCGACTCGGAACTTGGCCTGGATCCGAACGACGCCGAAGCCGTGGCCTGGCAGGACAGGAACCGGGCCGAGGCAGAGCTGAAGGCGACGTCGGTCCGCGCTTGGACCGACGCGGCGGCGGCATGGGCGCGAGGCGGGGCGGAGCCAGCCTGGTGCGAGATGCCGGAGGGCATGATGGTGGCGGCGACGGTCTTTGAGCCGTCGCAGGTGAGGGAGCGCGGCCGTGGAGGCCGGGCTACGGTGGCGACCCCCGACCGGGCGGTCGTGGAAGTGGCGGACGACTCCCCGCCATGGGCCGACGTGGTCGAGCGGGCGGGGACCGATGGTGGTGGAGGCGGCACCGTTTCGGAGGAGACGCCGCGGGCGATGGTGCCGGAGGCCACCCCGGCAGCTAGGCCGGAGCCGGTGACGCAGGGCGTCCCGGCGTCCGGGTCGTCGTTGGCGTTGGGAGGGGCGTCAGAGGAGGTGCTGGCCGCGTCGCAAGCGGCCAGCGGGGAGCACACCTTGGTGCCCCGGCAGGGAGGGCGTCGAGCTGCCGTGCCACAGCCGGCGCGGAGCGGGAGCGCCGTTGTCTTCGGGCCCTAGACCCAGGAGGAGGCGGCGATGGACGCCGTCAGCCATCGCCTGTGAGGCCGAATGGAACGGCTCGAGGCCGAGGTGGAGCGGTCGCGCGGCCTGGAGCGCGCCGTTTTGGTAAGCTTTCTTGTAATTTCTTCTTTGTGGGGGCGCGCCAGCGCACCCACTGGGTGTAGCCACCGAGGTTCGGGCCAACTACGTAGTAGTTGGGTCGAATCTTTGGAGTGTTGGCCCTGTTCTGACTTCTGATCTTTTCAGCATCTTGACGCTTTCCGGGTCGCCGTCTTCAATCGTCTCCTGGGCAAGCACCGGGAGCTCAAGGAGCAGCTCGGCGCCAAGGAGGAGGAGCTCCACGTCGCCGCAGGTACTTCTTGTTCTTTTTTTCTAGTGCGGGCGCACTAGCGCACCCACTGGTGTAGCCCCCGAGATTCAGGCCAACTACGTAGTAGTTGGGCCAAATCTGAAGTCTTGCTTTTATCTCTTATTCTGCTGAGTCCTTCTTCTTCGCAGCCGAGGTGTTGTCCTGGCAGACTCATCTGCTCCGGGCTGGTCATCACTACGACCGGCTCGTCGCGGACACCGGCCGTCTTGGCGTTGAGGCGGCGCAGGCGAGGGCGGAAGCGGCCGCAACTCGATGGTCTCTCGACGAGGCCAGCCGGCTGCATGAGCAGCTAGCAGGTCAGAAGAGCAGCCTCGAGGCTGAGGTGGAGCTCCTCAAGGCGGAGGCCGCCAAGGTGGCAGAGGCGCAGCGGGCCCTGGTGGAGGCGGACCAGCAGCGCATCCAGCTGGCCAACGACAAGGGCCGGCTCCAGGCCGAGGTGGACCGCCTGTGGGAGCAGGTTGCCACGTCTGAGGGGGCTCGTCAAGACGAGGCCCGTCGCCGCGATACGGCTGAGGACAAGGGCGCCGAGCTGAAGGCGGCCCTTGCCAAGGTGTCCGATTTGGAGAAGGCGCTCAAGGAGCGCGATCGCGCCATCGAACGGGAGCGGCGCGGTATGTTGCTTGAAGTGTAGCACCTGGAAGAGTCCTTCTCCAGTAAGTGTGTTTTTCTTGTTGTTCGCCGGGTCAAGATCCGGCCTTTCTTCCTTGTTGTTCTTTTTCTAACTTGCTTCTTCTTTTGCGGTAGGGGCCTTCCCGGAGACGCAGCGGCTGGCGGAGGAAGCCGTCCGCCATCAGCGCGACCCGGCCGGCGTGGTTGGGTCCGGGACGGATCCGTAGGTGGACTAGACCTTCCCGAAGATCAACGCCGCCTCGAGGCCCAGGGATGCAGCTCGGGCGGCTGTCCCAGGTCGGCACTGCGATGACGGCGGCCCTATGGTCGGGCTCCGTCGAGCCGTGCAGCTTCTTGTGCCTGGCCCGTTGGTTGGAGATGGCGCCGGACCAGCTTGGCGAGTGGCGCGTCTCCGCCGTTCGCGCTGGTGCTGAGATGGCGCTCCGGTTCGCACTGTCCTGGCATCCGGACCTGCAGCTGGACGCGTTGATGGGCCAGCGGGCCGGTTCGGAGCAGCACTTGCAGGAGCAAGCCGGCCGGATCGCCTCCCAGGCTAGCTACATCGCCGAGTTCGCCTTCCACGACGAGTTCCATCCGGAGCCGACGGAAGACGGCAGGGCCATGGACGGCGACGACTACGGCTTGCTCCTCCACGATCCGGAGGGGAGCTCGGAGGAGACGGGCGTCTACCGCGACGCGGGTGCTGAGGAGGATACCGGCGCCACGGCGGACCCGGAGGCCGCCAGGGGAGAGCCGTCGACGTCGCAAGGCGACGCTGGAGATGCCTAAGACACTTTGTAGAATTTGTTAAATGGCAGGTCCACCCACCCACTGGGGGTTTCTAGGGTGTAATGAACTCGGGTCGTGGGCCTTTATTTAAATATTTGTGTGGATGTCATGGGTGCTTTTGCTTTTTTTCCTTCCGTTTTTTGGACCGATTTCATGTGTTTTTCCTTTCTCAAACCTCCCCCCCCCCCCGCGCGAGTCAGACGGCCGAGGCTCCGGTCCGTGACAAGGAGCTTGGTTCTTTGAGAGGTGTGCGCAGGACTTGGGTCCCTCAAAACATTTGGGCGCGAGCGAAACACCCACTGGGCCGGCTGGCGGCAATCCGGCGAAGCCAGTTGGCAAGCAGCCGGTCGTGCGGCTGTTCATTTGATGAATGGTGGGTCGGGTTGATCGACCCGGCAGCCTTTGACTTAGTGTATGAAGCGTAAAGGAGCTTTGGCCCGTTGTTCTTGCCAGCCGACAGCCAAAGCTGGATCTGTGTCTTTAGGGCGACGTGGGGGACCGCGGCATCCTAACTTTATCAGGAATCAGCAAGTAAGGCGGCGGGGTGGCGACCGAGCCGGCCAGCCCCCGAGCCCCCGGGTCGAGCGAGTCAGACCGGTGGTCGGGTTCAGTGGTATAGTGATGGAAGGAAACAGTGAAAAAATAAATTGGTCGGCAAAAGGCAGCCCCCGAGTCTTGTTCGGGAACCCCGTAGTTTCATGCCTTTACAAAAGGCGACGATACATACGCTCGTGCGGCTAACTGTAAAACGGGCGGAGGAGTTCCGTGTTCCACGGCCGGGTTGTTTCTTCGCCGGCGGTGTCCTTCTTGCGCTTCCTTGACTTGCGCGCATTGATGAGGTAGTAGTCGTTGCAGTCGCGCAAGGCCTTGCTCACGATGAATGGGCCCTCCCATGGAGGGGACAACTTGTGCCGTCCTGGCTGCTCTTGGACGAGTCGGAGGATGAGGTCGCCCTCGCGGAACACGAGGGGCTTGATCTTCTTGCTGCGGTAGTGCCTCAGGCCTTGCTGATAGATGGTTGAGCGACTGAGCGCCAGGAGGCGTGCTTCTTTGAGCAGGTCGACGCCATCTTCGCGGGCTTCTCTGACTTCGGCTTTGGTGTACATCGCAACGCGCGGCGAGTCAAACTCGACATCGGTCGGGATGACGGCATCGGCTCCGTAGACGAGGAAGAACGGGGTGAACCTGGTCGACCAATTCGGCGTGGTGTGTAGACTCTAGAGAACGGCTAGCAACTCGTCGAGCCAGCTACCGAGTGAGCGGATGAGTGGCTCGACGAGTCGCGGCTTGATGCCGGACAGGATGAGTCCATTGGCCCGCTCGACCTGCCCGTTGGACTGCGGATGCGCAACGGAGGTCAGGTCGAGGTGCATGCTGGAGACGGAGCAGTATTGTTCGAGCGTGCCCTTGGAGAAGTTGGTGCCGTTGTCGGTGATGATGCTGTTTGGCATGCCGTAGCGCACCGCTATGTCTTTGATGAACCGGACGGCTATTGGCCCTTCCAGTTTCTTGATTGGTCTTGCCTCGATCCACTTGGTAAATTTTTCCACTGCCACCAGCAAGTGCGTCATGCCGCCTCGAGCGGTTTTGAAGGGTCCCACCATGTCGAGTCCCCAGACCGCGAAGGGCCAGGCGATCGGTATGGTGCGGAGTGCTGACATCGGCTGGTGGTTGCGTTTGCTGAAGCCCTGGCATCCCTCACTCCTAAGGATGAGCAACTCGGCATCTTCGAGGGACGTGGGCCAGTAGAAACCATGGCGGAATGCCTTGGCCACCAGGGATCGTGATGCGGCGTGGTGCCCGCACTCGCCCTGATGTATGTCACGGAGGATGTCGATGCCCCGTTCCTGCTTGACGCAGCGGTGGAACACACCGGTGGAGCTGCGCTTGACGAGCTCATTGTTGATGATGTTGTAGGTGGATGCCCGACGTTGCACTTGCCGAGCTTCAGTCTCTTCCATGGGGAGAACCCCGTTCTCCAAAAATTCTGATATTGGGAGGGCCCAAGATGGAGCCGTAACCACGGCAAGGACAGCCACCAGGGTGGGTTCCGAGTCGGCAGCCCCCGAGGCAGGTTGAGCAGTCCCCGGGTCGGGTATGGCGACGGCCGGGTCTGGGACGATGGTGGCCGGGTTGAGCTGGGCAGCCCCTGGGCCAGGTTCAGCAGTCCCCGGGCTGGGCTAAGCAGTCCCCGGGCCGGGTTGAGCAGTCCCCGGGCTGGGTTGAGGTGTGGCCGGGTTGTCTGGAACGTGGATAGACTCGGAGTCCGGTGATGGCTTGACGGACGGCTTGCGCAGGTGCTCGAGGGAGACGCCGGATGGGATGGCTTGTCGTGACAACGTGATCTTGGCGATCGTGTCGGCTGCTTCAGTCTCCGCGCATGGGACATGGAGGAACTCGCAACCCTTGAAGGATCCGGACATCTTCTGGACAAGGAAGCGGTAGCTTGCCATGTTGGAGTCACGGGCGTCCCATTCGCCGGAGCACTCCTGTACCACCAGGTCCGAGTCGTCGTAGCACAGGATGCGTCGGATGTCGAGTTCCTTGGCAAGCCGAAGGCCGTGCACAAGGGCTTCATACTCAGTGACGTTGTTGGAGGCGGTGAAGTGGATCTAGAGTGCGTAGTGGAGCCGGTCGCCCTTCGGGGATGACAGTACGATGCCGGCTCCTAAGCCGAGTTGCATCTTGGACCCGTCGAAGTGCATGCGCCAGTGCGTCGAATCGGGAGGCGGTGGCAAGTACTGGGTCTTGGTCCAGTCGACGAGGAAGTCGGCCAGGGCCTGAGACTTGATCGAGGTGCGGGGTTCGTAGAGGATGGTGTGGCCGGCTAGCTGGATTGCCCACTTGGCAACCAGGCCAGAGGCGTCCCGGCACCCAATGATTTCTCTGATAGGCGTCGTGCTGACCACAGTGACAACGTGCTCTTGGAAATATTGCTTCAGCTTCTTGGCGGTGAGGTACACGCCGTAACACATCTTCTGGTAGTGCGGGTAGTTCTGCTTGGAGTTGGAGAGCACTTCTCTCAGATAGTAGACTGGGCGCTGGACGGCTTGGATCTTGGCCTACTCCGGTTGCTCGACCGCCAGCACCGTGTTGACCGCCCGCGGGGTCACGACTATGTAGAGCAATAGCGGATCCTTGTCGGTCGGCGCGGCCAGGACTGACGCAGTCGAGAGCATGTGCTTGAGGTCTTGGAAGGCCTCGTCTGCCTTGTCGTTCCATTTGAACGGGCTTGTCTTCTTCATCAGTTGGTACAGGGGCAGCACCCTCTCGCTCAGCCGGCTTAGGAACTGGCTGACCGAGGCCAAGCACCCCGTGAACTTCTAGGCATCGCGCAGCCCAGCTGGCTTGCGCATGCGCTCGATGGCCTTGATCTTTTCCGGGTTCGCCTCAATGCCGCGTTCCGAGACGAGGAAGCTGAGTAGCTTTCCGGCCGGAACACCGAAGACACATTTTTCCGGGTTAAGGTTGACCTTGTATTCGCGGAGGTTGGCCAATGTTTCCTTCAAATTGTCAAGGAGCGTGAGGTGTTGCTTGGTCTTCACCATGATGTCGTCCACGTACATGTGGATATTGCGGCCGAGTTGCGACAGCAGGCATTTCTGCATGCAGCGCTAGAAGGTGGCGCCAGCGTTCTTCAAGCCGAACGACATGGTGACGTAGCAATATGCCTTGAAGGGCGTGATGAAGGACGTCTTCAGGGCGTCGGCCGGGTCCAGCTTGATCTGGTGGTAGCCGGAGTAAGTGTCCAAGAAGGGCAGGAGCTCACACCCGGCGGTCGAGTCGATGACTTGGTCGATACGCGGGAGGGGGAACGGATTGATACGTCTTCGTCGTATCTACTTTTCCAAACACTTTTGCCCTTATTTTGGACTCTAACTTGCATGATTTGAATGGAACTAACCCGGACTGACGCTGTTTTCAGCAGAATTACCATGGTGTTATTTATGTGCAGAAACAAACGTTCTCGGAATGACCTGAAACTTCAGGGAGCAACTTTTCAGAAAATATGAAAAATACCTACAAAAGATGAAGGCCAGGGGGCCCACCACCTGTCCATGAGGGTGGGGGTGCGCCTGCCCCCCTAGGGCGCGCCCCCTACCTCGTGGGCCTCCTGTTGCCTCTCCGACTCCAACTCCAACTCCATATATTGTATTTCGGGGAGAAAAAATCAGAGAGAAGAAATCATCGCATTTTACGATAAGGAGCCGCCACCAAGCCGTAAAACCTCTCGGGAGGGCTAATCTGGAGTCCGTTCGGGGCTCCCGAGAGGGGAATCCATCGCCATCATCATCATCAACCATCCTCCATCACCAATTTCAAGATGCTCACCGCCGTGCGTGAGTAATTCCGTCGTAGGCTTGCTGGACGGTGATGGGTTGGATGGCATCTATCATGTAATCGAGTTAGTTTTGTTGATGTTGCTATGACTTTGCTATGCTTAATGCTTGTCACTAGGGCCCGAGTGCCATGATTTCAGATCTGAACCTATTATGTTTTCATCAATATATGACTGTTCTTGATCCTATCTTGCAAGTCTATAGTCACCTATTATGTGTTATGATCTGTTAACCCCGAAGTGACAATAATCGGGATACTTATCGGTGATGACCGTAGTTTGAGGAGTTCATGTATTCACTATGTGTTAATGCTTTGTTCCGGTTCTCTACTAAAGGAGGCCTTAATATCCCTTAGTTTCCGTAAGGACCCCGCTGCCACGGCAGGGTAGGACAAAAGATGTTATGCAAGTTCTTTTCCATAAGCACGTATGACTATATTTGGAATACATGCCTACATTACATTGATGAACTACAGCTAGTTCTGTGTCACCCTAGGTTATGAGTGTTACATGATGAACCGCATCCGGCATAATTCTCCATCACCGATCCATTGCCTACGAGCTTTCCATATATTGTTCTTCGCTTATTTGCTTTCCCATTGCTATTGCTATCATCACTACAAAATACCAAAAACATTGCTTTTACTACCGTTACCTTTTGTTACCGTTACCAGTACTATCATATTACATTGCTACTAAATACTTTGCTGCAGATACTAAGTTTCCAGGTGTGGTTGAATTGACAACTTAGCTGCTAATACTTTTTTTGACCATGAAGACTACAGGGCTTACACCCCACAGCAATTTATTAAAAGAAAGCAGAAACCATACAGAACTCAGCTGCTAATACTTGAGAGTATTCTTTGGCTCCCCTTGTGTCGAATCAATAAATTTGGGTTGAATACTTTACCCTCAAAAATTGTTGCGATCCCCTATACTTGTGGGTTATCACGGATCCTTGGGACGGGCCTTGTTGAGGCTGGTGTAGTCAATACACATGTGCCAGGTCTTGTTCTTCTTCAGGACGAGGACTGGCTTGGCCAGCCACTCGGGGTGAAACACTTCCATTATGAAGCCGGTCGCTAGAGGCTTGGCGACCTCTTCACCAATGGTTCTTCTCTTCTCTTCGGAAAATCATCGTAGAGGATGACGGACGGGCTTGGCGTCCTTGCGGATGTGAAGTTTGCGCTCAGCGTACTTCCTCAGGATACTCGGCATGTCCTTGGGGGTCCATGCGAAGATATCCCGATACTCACGGAGGAAGTCGACGAGCTCGCCTTCCTATTTGCTGTCGAGGCGGGAGCCTACGACAACGTACTTGCTGCAGCTGGGGTCTTCTGGGTTGAGCTTCACTTTCTTGATCTCCTTGGAGGGATTGAAGGCGGCCTCTCGTCGGCCGGGTCCGAGGTCGGGATCGACGCGGTAGAGGCCTCGCCTGCCAAGGCGACGATCCAGTCGAGCTGGCGCCCCTCCTCGGCAATGACCAGCGGCTCGGCCAACTTGGCGCCGTCTCGGGTGCACTCCAAGGACTTGCGGTAATCGCCGGTGATGGTGATGAGGCCCTTGGGACCCGGCATCTTCATCTTCAGGTACGCGTAGTGGCGAACCGCCATGAATTTGGCGAGCACGGGCCGGCCCAGCAACGCGTGATACGCACTGGACAGGTCCACCACTTCGAACCAGATCGGTTCGCGCCAGAAGTGGCAGCTGTCACCGAACGGGGCATCTAGCCGGAATCGGACAATGGGGAGAAGGAGAGGCCGGGCACGATGCCGTGAAAGATCGTCCGGGTCGGCTCCAGGTCCTCGGCCTTGAGGCCAAGCTTGGTCATCGTGTCGCGGTAGAGGATGTTGATGCTGCTGCCGCCGTCGATGAGGACTCGGGAGAACTTGCATGTGCGACGCGCGACGATGGTGGGGTTGAGGACGAGGGCATAACCACCCGAACTTGGCATAACTGTCGAGTGATCCTCCCGGGTCTAGGTGATCAGGCGATCCGACCAATGCATGAACTCTGGCTTGGCCGGGACGACGGTGTTCACCTCCTGCCGAAGGAGGTGCTCGCTGCGCTTGTCATCGCTGAGGCTGGTGAAGACGATGTAGGCCGCATTCTGGTCCAGGTAGGCATCGTCGCGCATCGCGCCGCCAGCTGGAGGTGGCGGTGGAGGAGGTGGCGGTTGTCCAGCGCCCGGAGCCTGAGCCGGAGGGGGCGGGACGTCGCCCCTCATGATGCGCTTGGTGATGGCGCACTGCCGAAGCGTGTGCATGGAGGGTCTTGTGCCGCTGTGGTGCTTGCAGGGGGCGTCGAGCATCTGCTCGAAACTCATGGCGGGTTGCCATGCCGTCTTGTCGGTTTGCCGGCACTTCGCCGTCGGGTCCGCCGCGGGCTCGGTGGCCGCGACGAGCTGGTTGTCACGACGCGGTGCCGGCTAGTCGGCCTTGCGCTTGTTGTTCTGGTGACACTGCTGTCGGCTGCTTTCGCCGGCCGGTTTTGGAGGGGGAACCGGCTTCGCCTTGCCGACTTCATCCAGCGCCACCTGGATCTTCATGGCAGCGTCGGCGTTGGCGTACTTGTCCGCCGTCACCATGAGCCCGGCCATGGTGGTCAGCTCGGAGCGTAAGAGCTTGTGATTAAGGAGGGTTCCGTCTCGGCACCCGTTGACGAAGTACTGGATCGCACGGACGCCCTCGCAGCTGTTCCAAAGCTCGGTCCAGCATGCGAGGTACTCGCGGCCGGTCTTCGTAGGCCCTTGCACGCACATGGCGAGCTGGCTAGGGCGGCCGGGTCGCTTGTAGGTCCCCGTGAAGTTGCGGATGAAGGCTTCCTCGAAGTCCACCCACGTGTTGATGCTGCCCGTCGGCAGGCTTTTCAACCATGTGCGGGCCGACCCTTGGAGCATGAGCAGTGCGTAGCGCATTGCGAGACGACGATTGGCACCGGTGATGCCAATGGCCGTGGTGTAATCGGTGAGCCAGTCTTCTGGCTTCACCGTCCCGTTGTACTTGGGGGTGTCGCGGGGGAGCATGAATCCTTTGGGAAAAGGCTCCTCCCGGATGAGGGGCCCGAAGCACGCCGGCCCGATAGTGCCGCTCTCCTCCATCTCCAGGGAGTGAGCGAGCTGATCGAGGCGGTGGCGAGCGTCGGCATCGTCGATGGCGTGCGGGCCGAGTCGACTTGCGGCCAGGCCATGGGGGCGGGTTGGTTGGAGCCGGACACCGGCCATGCTGGCCGGGTCCTCGCTGGATCTCTAGGACGGGCTCGTCGCCCAATCCATCGGCGGCTGTAGCGGCCGGGTCGCGCCGAGTCCGGTTCGGCCGGAGTGCGCCTCACCGGGTGGCGAGGAAGCGGTGTGCAGAAGTTCACCGGACCGGCCAAGGCAGGCGGAGCAGGATCCCGTCGGCTTGGCGAGCTGGTTGAGGCGGTCATTTTGGGCGTTGGCGGTGTGGAGGAGTTCGCGCATCCGCCCGATGCGCTCTTTCAGCTCCTGACCCGCGAGCTGGTCCAGGGTGGCTGCGGCTGCCTGGGTGGCGTGCATGTTCTCACTGGGGCCTTGTAGACGATTGGGACAGAGCCGAGGGCCCGGCCGATCACTCCTCCCCGGGCACGCACATCGGCGACCCGGCTTGGGCCGGCCGTGGCGGGCGTGAATCCGTAGGCGGCATTGCGCTCCAGTTGAGCGGCGTCCAGGCAACGCTGGGTGGCGGCGAGCGTCTCGGATAGGTCCAGCAGCTGCTGGCACCTTTCCTCGAGCTGGGTTCGGGCCTCAGCGACGTTGGTGGCGTAGATGTCGGTGCTGATGGGGATGCGGAAGCTCCGCATTGCAGCGCGCAACGGATCGGACGGCTCGATCCGTTCCGCCGCGGCACTGGCTTCGGCGGCCTTCCTCGTCTCGCTTGATGAGGAGGAGACACCGTCGCTGGTAGCAAAGTGTCAGGACCCCGACTCGATGTCACATCGATCTAGCTTGTAGCACCTCATATCACTTTGCGGCCTCACGCACGGTATCCCCATGGGTGTCGCCTTACCTTTGCCCGGGACCGTTTGCACCTTTTGGCTCACGTATATGATAGTGTCGCTAGCATCCATATGATAAGGAGCCCGGGCTGACATGACTAGTCGTAAACCCAAAGTGGCACAGACTTACAGGGACAGGCATTCATGACCCAGCCTCGAACGTGTCGGTCAAAAGCAAGTGGGTCCGGGCTGTAGCACTGGGCTAGCAGGACTCCGGTAAACCGGGCTGTAGTGGGCTAACAGGACTCCGGTACTCAATGCGTGACATTTCCCCGAAGGGACAGACACCGGAACGAGGAAGGACACATGCCGGCCAGCCTAAGTGTTCCAGAGCAGTAGCAAGCTACCATGGCTCAGCGGTAACACTAGGAGACATTTCCCGGTAAGAGAGGCTACTAAAGATAAACAACTAGATAGTCAGATCCCACACATACCAAGCATTTCAATCATACACACAATATGCTCGATATGTGCAAATACAACGAAGCATCACAACATGACTCTACGACACAAGTACTTTATTTAAGGCTCAGAGAGCCATACATAACATACACAAAGGTACGGGTCTCACGACCCAGCATTCAAGTCATACAGTCATACAAACCAGCAGCGGAAGTAACTTGTCTGAGTACAGACAACTAGTAAAATAAAAGAGGCTTGGAAAGCCTAGCTATACTACATGGTCCTTCACAAGCTCAGGATCACCACCTGGGCCTTAGCCTACTCATTGATGTCAACGTCTACGTAGAACCCATCAGAAGGGGTTGCAGCGTCTTCTGTAAAAAATGTAAATTATAGCAACATGAGTACAAAGGTACCCAGCAAGACTTACATCAGATCCTACATACATGCATATTATCAAGAAGGGTTGGTGGAGTTATTGCAGCAAGCCAGCTTTGACTCTTGGCTAGGCTAACCTACGAGACTCCAACTTGAAATGGTTTTGCGTACACGAGTCCACTACTCACCAATTCAATACACTACCGAGGATCCGCCTCCGTCTTCCTACGGAAGAGCCATCCTCGGCACTCACACTTATCTTGAGGCTTTTAGTAGTTTCCATTTACTTGTCTATGAACTGCATAGGCAACCAAGTAGTCCTTTACCGCGGACGCGGCTATTCGAATAGATCATGTTAACCCTGCAGGGGTGTACTCCTTCATACACGCTCTCACCACTTACCGTTGTTTACACGACATGTACTCGGCAACCTTCAAGCGGAAGCCCAACGTGGGTGTCGGCCACGACCTACCTAATCACCTAAGTCTCTAGTCCAGGTTTATCGCCTATTCAGGTTCCATCCATGAGGAGATCCGGCCGAGGTATCGCTCACAGCCCCAAACGATGTGAACAGGGTTCCCGAGATACCTAACGGGTATTCGGTACATCGTGCCACGTACCTACCGCATCACAGCCCACCCCTACGGTCAGCGCTGTCCACGGCCTCCAGTATACTACAAACACCAGAAACTACTTGCAACTCCTGGACAGAGAACTAGGGTGACTAAGAAGTCGAGAGGGTCCATTGGTTTCGGGCCCAATGCATGGTAGTAGCTGAATCTTAAATCACACATACAGCTCTCAGTGCTTAAGGTCGGCTTCAATGAAACAACCCACCATGTACTCCTACATGGCCTCTCATCGATACCTTTACCAAATCATGTTCACCACACCACTTTCATTACCGACATAATCATTTCACTCTAGTCCATCACCCAGATGAACCAGACCTGACACGACCCTAAGCATAGTAGGCATAGCAAGGTAGGAACAACACATACATATGGCTCAATCAACTCCTACACATGCTAGTGGGTTTCATCTAGTTACTGTGGCAATGACAGGTCATGCAGAGGAAGTGGGTTCAACTACCGTAGCACACAGCAGTTTGAAACGCGTTGTCTTAATGCAGTAAAAGAGAGCAGGAGCGAGAACATGGGATTGTATCGATATGATCAAATGGTTGGTTGCTTGCCTGATGGTTCGATGCACTGATACGGTTCTTCGTTAGGGTAATCACGATACTCCTCGGAGGCAGAACCTGTCGCAAAGGACACCGATACACAACCATCACCAAACAATGTGCAACAATATGATGCATGCATGAAACATGGCAATATGAGTGTGTTGGGCTAATGCAACTAAAACCAGAAGGGTTTGAACCAATTTGAATCAAAGATTCAAATTTCAAACCCAAGCATGGCCTTTTAAAGTGCTTTTCCTTGTTCTGCATTAAACATCAGGTTAACTTGTTTAATCATGCATGAAAATAGTACAGATGGATAGATTGGATTTTTCTGATCATTTTTCATATATAATTTGTTTGATTTGGAGTTACAGATTAAAAGTTATGAATTTTTGAAGTTTAAACTATATTCTGGAATTTCCTATATTAGAATAAATCCAGAAATTAATTTATTGTGTCAGCATGAGGTCATGCTGACCTCAGCAAGTCAACAGAACCGGTCCAGGTCAAACCTGACGCGTGGGTCCCGCATGTCAGGGTAATTAGTTTAGTTAAATTCTAATTAAAACTAAACCTATTTAGTTAACAGGGCTGGGCCCCACCTGTCATTGACTCATCGGGGTCAACCAGGGCCCACCCGTGGTCAAAGTCAACGCCAGCGGCGCCGGCGTTTAGCCGCCGGCGAGCCCGACGCGGCGGCGGGAGTGGTTTTGGCCGTTTCGGCCACCAAATGGGTCACGGAGACCACCGGAGTGGAGCTGAGGACGAGTCGCAGCTCTTGGTGGAGTCCGTTGGGGTCGGGGTGGCCGGAGTTGGCGCCGGCAACGACTTTGGCGGCCACCGGAGTTCGGGTGAAAGCGAACTTGGCCTAGGGTGTGCGGGGAGGTGCGGGAAGTGCACGGTTGGGCCCAACGCAGCATGGTGAGTGCGTTGGACACCGCGGTTGGCCGGAGGATGGCCGGGAGCACGTCGGCGACGAGATCCGCGGCGGTGCGTGCGTGTGATCTTTGTGCGGTGGCTACACGGCTCGGGAATGAGAGAGGGAGGGTCAGAGGGGTAGCTAGGCTCACAGCGCTCCCGTAGAGGCCACCGGCGGGGTCGGGGACGAGCTGAGGCGGCGACGGCGTTGAAGGGGATCTCCGGCGACGGCGAGCTCGGGCGAGGTCGGTGCGGTGGTCTCGGGCCGCACGAGCACACGGGGCTCGGCTAGCTCGATGAAGTGGACGGCGGCGGAGCTCCTGGACACGGCGGCACGGCGTGGGGTTGACGGAGGGCGTGGCTACGGCAAGGGGGTGGCGGCGATGGCGTCGGCCATGGCGTGGGAGAGCGAGGGAGAGGAGCTGGAGAGGAGAGGGGGTGTCTGGGAGGTTCGGGAGAGAGAGAGAGGCCGATTCACGGCGTTAGCCGGGCGAGGGAGGCGGCGAGGCGGCGAGCAGGTGCGTGGCACCCATGCGGTGCTCGCCGTCGAGCACCTGCCTGCCTGCCTGGCCGGCAAGCAGCTCGGTGGCGCGGTGCTGGGCTGGGCCGGCAGGTGGGCCGGGTGCTGGGCGCCAGGTAAGCTTTTTCCATTTTTTCTGTTTTCTGTTTTTTTAATACTTCTGCAACTTTGTTGAGTTAAATAAAATACTTAGGCTACTCCTAAAATCACCAAACTACTCCTGGTCCATAGTTGGATTATTTCCAACATGAAACATTTTAGTTTGGAGTTATTTGAGCATTTAAATATTTTATATAATTTTAAATGCCCAAATTCAAATATTTATGATTTAATTCAAAACCCTAAGATGGCCTAGGAAAATGTGCACCACTTTTGGCAGAGGTTCTGAACCAAGACAAAAATGATGGGCATTTTAGAAGGGCATTTCAGGTTCATTGAAAATATTTTTAGTAACCCTAGTTGGTTTCAGAGGGGGCTGGGGGTTCTGTCATCCCCATTTCAGTTTCTGATGAAGAATAGACATGATGCAACACTCTAATGCATGAACTAGCTAGGGTGTGACAACTCATCCCCACTCAAAAGAATCTCGTCCCGAGATTTGGTTTCCTCCGGGAAGAAGGCGGGATACTCGAGTCGAAGACGATCCTCCCTTTCCCAAGTTGCTTCATCCTCAGAATGGTGCGACCATTGAACTTTGAGAAACTTGATATTATGACGTCGAGTGGTACGCTCGGCCTGATCGAGGATACGAATGGGGTACTCTCGATATGTAAGATTATCTTGGAGAACAAGCGTTTCGTAGTCCACTCCATGGATAGGATCCGAGAAGCAACGCCTGAGTTGAGAAACATGGAAGACATCGTGGACTCTGGAGAGGTGCGGAGGTAGTTCCAACTGGTAGGCAACTTCTCCTCGTTTGGCGAGAATGCGAAAAGGTCCAATGTAACGAGGAGCCAATTTGCCTTTGATACCGAAATGATGGGTTCCCTTCAGAGGGGTAACCCGAAGGTAAGCTTTCTCGTCAACCTCGAAAGTCATAGCCTTATGTTTTCGGTCATATTGACTCTTTTGACGAGATTGGGCTGTTTTCAACTTTTCACGAACGATGCGAACTTGCTCTTCTGCTTCCTGAATCATATCCGGGCCAAAGAATTGTCTTTCCCCGGTTTCTGACCAGTTAAGGGGTGTTCGACACCGTCGTCCATAGAGAACTTCAAAAGGGGCTTTACCCAAGCTAGATTGATAGCTGTTGTTGTAAGCGAATTCGGCAAATGGAAGGCACTTCTCCCAACCCATTCCGAATGAGATAACAGAGGCTCGAAGCATGTCTTCTAGAATCTGGTTGACGCGTTCCACTTGACCACTCGACTGAGGGTGGAAAGCGGTGCTAAAGGAGAGACGGGTTCCCATAGCATTTTGGAAACTTTCCCAAAATCGAGAGGTGAAAAGACTTCCTCGATCCGAGTTAATTTCCAAAGGAACACCATGGAGAGACACTATCCGGGAGATGTATAAGTCTGCCAGCTGACTAGCGGTTATACTCTCACGAACAGGTAGGAAATGGGCTACTTTGGAAAGACGATCGACAACGACGAAGATAGCATTATTCCCTCTCTTGGTCCTGGGAAAACCGGTAATGAAATCCATACCAATTTTATCCCATTTCCATTCAGGAATAGCTAAGGGTTGAAGGGTGCCAGCAGGCCGTTGATGCTCTGCTTTTACACGACGACAGACATCGCAATTAGCAATATACTGAGCAATTTCTCTCTTCATCCTAGTCCACCAGAACCTCTGGCGTAGGTCCTGATACATCTTAGTACTACCGGGATGAATGCTGAGAGGAGATTCATGAGCCTCCTTAAGGATCAATCGTCTCACGTTTCGCACTTTGGGAACCACTAGTCGATTCCCCAAGTATACGACCCCTTGATCATTAATGGAGAAACAATTCGCAATTCCTTTCTTGATGTTTCTCTTGATGCGGGAGATCCCCGGATCTACCTTCTGTGCCTTGATGATATGGTCCGAAAGGGTAGGTTTCACCACCAAGGTGGAAAGGAAACCTTGAGGAACAATGTGAAGGTTAAGCTTCCGAAATTCCTCATGGAGAAGCGGTTGACTTTGTTGTAACATTAGGTTGTTACAATAAGATTTACGACTTAGCGCATCAGCCATGACGTTGGCTTTCCCTGGGGTGTAAGTTATTCCTAAGTCGAAATCGGTGATCAACTCGACCCAACGTCTTTGCCTGAGATTCAAATCCGGTTGGGTGAAGATGTACTTCAGACTTTGGTGATCAGTGAATATTTCGCAACGATTACCGAGGAGGTAATGTCACCAGGTTTTAAGTGCATAGACTACAGCTGCAAGCTCTAGATCATGAGTAGGATAATTCTCCTCATGTGGGTGCAATTGCCGGGAGGCGTAAGCAATTACATGTCGATCTTGCATGAGAATACAGCCTAGTCCTTGTCGCGAGGCGTCGCAGTAGATAACAAAGTCCTTGGAGAAGTTTGGCGGTACCAGTACGGGAGCAGAAGTCAGGCGTCATTTCAGTTCCTGAAAGCTGTGCTCACATTGTGGAGTCCATTCGAATTTCTTATCTTTCTTGAGGAGTTCGGTTAGAGGTTTAGCAACTTTGGAGAAGTTTTCGACAAAGCGACGGCAATAGCTCGCTAAGCCCAGAAAACTCCGAACTTGCTTGACCGATTCAGGTGGAGTCCAATTAAGGACGGCTTGAACTCGCTCAGGGTTAACAGCAATACCTTTACCAGATATTACATGACCCAGATAGGTCACTTCTGACAACCAAAATTCACATTTGGAAAACTTGGCATAAAGGCGGTGCTCTCGAAGTTTCTTCAACACTAGTCTTAGATGTTCGGCATGTTCTTCCTCGTTCTTGGAGTAGATGAGTATATCATCGAGATAAACTACGACGAATTTATCCAAATACTCCATGAAGATTGAGTTCATTAACCGAGAAAAGGTGGCTGGAGCGTTGGTTAAGCCGAAGGACATGACGGTGTACTCGTATTGGCCATAACGAGTAACAAAGGCCGTTTTAGGAATGTCCCCGTTTCTGATTTTGATTTGATGGTAGCCCAACCTCAAATCCATCTTGGAGAAGACTGAGGATCCAGCGAGCTGATCATACAGGTCGTTGATCCTGGGGAGCGGATATTTGTTCTTGATTGTGACCAAATTGACAGGTCGGTAATCTACAACCATCCGGTCCGTACCATCCTTTTTCTTGACGAAGAGGACGGGGCAAGCCCACGGAGATGAACTAGGTCGGATGAAACCCTTTTTCAAGGACTCATCGAGTTGTTTCTTAAGCTCGGCTAGTTCTAGTGGTGCCATCTTGTAAGGTCTTCTAGCAATCGGGACGGTTCCTGGAATGAGGTCTATTACGAAATCAACATCCCTGTCGGGTGGAACACCTGGCAATTCCTCTGGGAAGACATCCGGAAAGTCACGGACTACCGGGACGTCCTCAAGGTCTGGCAAGAGGTTGGCGTTAAGAGAATATAACTGTCGCTTGGCTATTCGGGTCAAGACATTGACTATCTTCCCCGAAGGATGGGTAAGTTGAACAGTCCTAGTGAAGCAATCAATTTGGGCATGATGGACTGACATCCAGTCCATACCCAGAATGATATTAATATCTGAAGATTTGAGGGCTATCAAAGATGCGAGGAAAACTAGTCTGTCGACTTGGATTTCATTTCCATGGCTTACTCTAGAAGTTTGCCATTTGGATCCCGGAGTTTGAATTACCATAGAGGTTCGCATGTCACAGAATGCGATGTTATGCAAACGAGCATAATTTTCGGATATAAAAGAATGAGAGGCTCCTGTATCGAAAAGAACAGATGCCGGGTGGCAATTAACAAGAAGCGTACCAAGAATGACGTTGGGATCCTCTTGAGCTTCCTCGGCAGAGATACAGTTGACATGGCCACGTGCAGCGGTGGCCGGCTTGGCGTGGAACACTTTCCCTGTCGGCTTGCCACGGCCAACAGCTTTAGCAGATTGGTTGGGGTTGGTCTAGGGGCACTCACGCATATAGTGAGCAGATTCCCCACACTTGAAACAAGTCACGGAACTGGTACGTGGAGGAGCATTGTTGGTTGGACCCCCATAGGGCTTGGCTGGTGTAAACTGTTGAACGGGGCAAGGCGCCTGGAAGGATGGCCTCGGTGTGAACCTGGGTGGCAGGGCGGTGTTGGGCACCCATACGCGGTGCTTCTGAGGACCAGCACCGGATGAGGAACCCGCGTCACGGCCATGCTTGCGTGTTGCGTCATAATCAGTCTGACCAGTCTCAGCACTGATGGCCTTGTTAACAAGTTTCTGAAAGGATGTGCACTCATGCAGACGGAGGTCGCGGCGAAGCTCAGGACTAAGCCCCTTACGGAACCTTGCTTGCTTCTTGGCATCAGTAGAAACTTCCTCAGTTGCATATCGTGCGAGGTTACCGAACTCCCTGCTGTAAGCATCCACAGAGAGTCGGCCCTGAGTGAAACTGCAAAATTCCTCACGCTTACGGTCCATGAGACCCTCCGGAATGTGATGTTCACGGAAAGCCTCGCTGAATTCAGCCCAAGTAGTGGCATGGCCTGCTGGACGCATAGCTCCATAATTCTCCCACCATAGACTGGCGGGGCCTTCAAGATGATATGCAGCAAAGGTGACCTTGTCAGCCTCAGCTACTAGCGCAGAACGCAGTTTGTGAGAAATACTGCGAAGCCAGTCATCAGCGTCGAGAGGCTCGACGGAGTGGTGGAACGTGGGTGGATGTAATTTGATGAAATCACTGAGTGACACCACGTTAGTCCTCTGATGGTGTGATGTGTTCTGTTCAATACGCTCCAACAAACGGTTGGTCTCCCGCTTGTTTCTTTCGGCTTCCATCATAACCTCGGCTAGGGAAGGAGGATGAGGCAGATTTGCATTCCTGACTTCGTTGCCTTCGGCCTGCTCTTGGGGAGCAGGGTTAGTGCGCGTGTTGACCATCCTAGGTAAACAAGACAATGATTTAGTCAGGATGATAAAGTTCCGACATAGGATACAGAATGTAAGGAATAACTCGGAATGCAAGATGATCATCCGTATGACAAGGTTGATACAGAAACTGCTTCTTTATTCCATCGTCATACACACCATACAAGGTTTAGTACAAGACCAAACAAGGTACTATTACGGTGAAAAGAGGGTTACATCTCATCGGAGGCATTCCAAGCTCCTATACATTATTTTTCCACACCTCCGGAAGGCGATACAAACTAGGTCATATCCCACGAGTCACGCAGGACGATAGACGACACAGCTAACACGAACTAGTGATACTACTACTAACTCAGACCGATCCGTAGTAGTCCTCGTAGAAGTCACCTCCATAGCCCGGAAGCTCAACATGATCATCCGGAAACAGACGATCTCGCGGAGCCTGTGGACCATAGGGGCTAGGATGAGGTCTTGGACCAACAGACGGTGGCCTGCGGGGACCACGAGGTGGGGTGATGCCTCCTACATCACGCCAACCCATCACGTCTGGCAGAGCAGATCTCACAGGATAGAGATCGCGCATATCCGAACATCCAGCTTGCACCGCCGGTGCAAACCGAGTCAATGTGGCCCAGTGGTCAGCACGGGTATTGAAGAGCTCTAACCTCAAGGCCCGATTTTCACGGTCCTTATCCTCGAGCATCTCAGCAGTGGTGCGGGTCCGTGAATCCTCCTGGGTGGGGTCAGCATAGATAGCTTGGAGACACCCTTGTGCTCCCAGAAGTGATCCTGGCATATACCGGAAATCAGAGTCCCGAAATAGACCAGATCTGACTCGCATAATGGTCATCATAGAGTAGGCGGCGTCCTGTACAGCCATCTCAATAGTAACCCCGAGTCCATAGGAGCAGTGAAGGGGCTCGGTGGACCCAGGATAAGATGGAAATATCCTGACAGTGCAGAGATACTGGCTTTGATTAAAGTCTCGGAATTGCTCTTCGACCGTGTACTCAGGATACCAGCGGTATCCAGCCTCAGTCATTACCCTGACCAACATGGCGGTATGACCGGGTACATCTAGGCATCGAGTCAGGCGAACCACTTGATTGAGGTCGCGAGTGGCCATCTGAAAACACAATCATAATGCAAAGGCATTAGAATTTCTAGCAAAATTTCGGCAGCATAACAGCTGTAAATGCTCAAGAAGGATTTTGAGACATTTGACAAAGGATTTCATTCACACTTAACATCATCATATCAAAGTTCTGAGTCCATCATAGCAACATAATGTGGTAGTAGAACTAAACTAGGCTTGTAACCATCGAACCTATAAGGTACTACTGATTAGTAACGCGTGATCCTGATAGGGAGAATAGATCCTAATTCCTTAACCCCCGGTGGAAGAATAGACTGACTCAGATCAGAATGTCATAAGATAAAGAAGTAAAAAGAGCCTTACGTTCCAACCCACAAACAATTCCCCTACATATAACTAAAGAATTTCTAGACTCAACATCGACCAGTTTGGCTTGGAGAACCTACAGGCAGTCCGGCTCTGATGCCAACGCTGTCAGGACCCCGACTCGATGTCACATCGATCTAGCTTGTAGCACCTCATATCACTTTGCGGCCTCACGCATGGTATCCCCACGGGTGTCGCCTTACCTTTGCCCGGGACCGTTTGCGCCTTTTGGTTCACGTATATGATAGTGTCGCTAGCATCCATATGATAAGGAGCCCGGGCTGACATGACTAGTCGTAAACCCAAAGTGGCACAGACTTACAGGGACAGGCATTCATGACCCAGCCTCGAACGTGTCGGTCAACAGCAAGTGGGTCTGGGCTGTAGCACTGGGCTAGCAGGACTCCGGTAAACCGGGCTGTAGCGGGCTAACAGGACTCCGGTACTCAATGCGTGACATTTCCCCGAAGGGACAGACACCGGAACGAGGAAGGACACATGCCGGCCAGCCTAAGTGTTCCGGAGCAGTAGCAAGCTACCATGGCTCAGCGGTAACACTAGGAGACATTTCCCGGTAAGAGAGGCTACTAAAGATAAACAACTAGATAGTCAGATCCCACACATACCAAGCATTTCAATCATACACACAATATGCTCGATATGTGCAAATACAACGAAGCATCACAACATGACTCTACGACACAAGTACTTTATTTAAGGCTCAGAGAGCCATACATAACATACACAAAGGTACGGGTCTCACGACCCAGCATTCAAGTCATACAGTCATACAAACCAGCAGCGGAAGTAACTTGTCTGAGTACAGACAACTAGTAAAATAAAAGAGGCTTGGAAAGCCTAGCTATACTACGTGGTCCTTCACAAGCTCAGGATCACCACCTGGGCCTTAGCCTACTCATTGATGTCAACGTCTACGTAGAACCCATCAGAAGGGGTTGCAGCGTCTTCTGTAAAAAATGTAAATTATAGCAACATGAGTACAAAGGTACCCAGCAAGACTTACATCAGATCCTACATACATGCATATTATCAAGAAGGGTTGGTGGAGTTATTGCAGCAAGCCAGCTTTGACTCTTGGCTAGGCTAACCTACGAGACTCCAACTTGAAATGGTTTTGCGTACACGAGTCCACTACTCACCAATTCAATACACTACCGAGGATCCGCCTCCGTCTTCCTACGGAAGAGCCATCCTCGGCACTCACACTTATCTTGAGGCTTTTAGTAGTTTCCATTTACTTGTCTATGAACTGTATAGGCAACCAAGTAGTCCTTTACCGCGAACGCGGCTATTCGAATAGATCATGTTAACCCTGCAGGGGTGTACTCCTTCATACACGCTCTCACCACTTACCGTTGTTTACACGACATGTACTCGGCAACCTTCAAGCGGAAGCCCAACGTGGGTGTCGGCCACGACCTACCTAATCACCTAAGTCTCTAGTCCAGGTTTATCGCCTATTCGGGTTCCATCCATGAGGAGATCCGGCCGAGGTATCGCTCACAGCCCCAAACGATGTGAACAGGGTTCCCGAGATACCTAACGGGTATTTGGTACATCGTGCCACGTACCTACCGCATCACAGCCCACCCCTACGGTCAGCGCTGTCCACGGCCTCCAGTATACTACAAACACCAGAAACTACTTGCAACTCCTGGACAGAGAACTAGGGTGACTAAGAAGTCGAGAGGGTCCATTGGTTTCGGGCCCAATGCATGGTAGTAGCTGAATCTTAAATCACACATACAGCTCTCAGTGCTTAAGGTCGGCTTCAATGAAACAACCCACCATGTACTCCTACATGGCCTCTCATCGATACCTTTACCAAATCATGTTCACCACACCACTTTCATTACTGACATAATCATTTCACTCTAGTCCATCACCCAGATGAACCAGACCAGACACGACTCTAAGCATAGCAGGCATAGCAAGGTAGGAACAACACATACATATGGCTCAATCAACTCCTACACATGCTAGTGGGTTTCATCTAGTTACTGTGGCAATGACAGGTCATGCAGAGGAAGTGGGTTCAACTACCGTAGCACACAGCAGTTTGAAACGCGTTGTCTTAATGCAGTAAAAGAGAGCAGGAGCGAGAACATGGGATTGTATCAATATGATCAAATGGTTGGTTGCTTGCCTGATGGTTCGATGCACTGATACGGTTCTTCGTTAGGGTAATCACGATACTCCTCGGAGGCAGAACCTGTCGCAAAGGACACCGATACACAACCATCACCAAACAATGTGCAACAATATGATGCATGCATGAAACATGGCAATATGAGTGTGTTGGGCTAATGCAACTAAAACCAGAAGGGTTTGAACCAATTTGAATCAAAGATTCAAATTTCAAACCCAAACATGGCCTTTTAAAGTGCTTTTCCTTGTTCTGCATTAAACATCAGGTTAACTTGTTTAATCATGCATGAAAATAGTACAGATGGATAGATTGGATTTTTCTGATCATTTTTCATATATAATTTGTTTGATTTGGAGTTACAGATTAAAAGTTATGAATTTTTGAAGTTTAAACTATATTCTGGAATTTCCTATATTAGAATAAATCCAGAAATTAATTTATTGCGTCAGCATGAGGTCATGCTGACCTCAGCAAGTCAACAGAACCGGTCCAGGTCAAACCTGACGCGTGGGTCCCGCATGTCAGGGTAATTAGTTTAGTTAAATTCTAATTAAAACTAAACCTATTTAGTTAACAGGGCTGGGCCCCACCTGTCATTGACTCATCGGGGTCAACCAGGGCCCACCCGTGGTCAAAGTCAACGCTAGCGGCGCCGGCGTTTAGCCGCCGGCGAGCCCGACGCGGCGGCGGGAGTGGTTTTGGCCGTTTCGGCCACCAAATGGGTCACGGAGACCACCGGAGTGGAGCTGAGGACGAGCCGCAGCTCTTGGTGGAGTCCGTTGGGGTCGGGGTGGCTGGAGTTGGCGCCGGCGATGACTTTGGCGGCCACCGGAGTTCGGGTGAAAGTGAACTCGGCCTAGGGTGTGCGGGGAGGTGCGGGAAGTGCACGGTTGGGCCCAACGCAGCGTGGTGAGTGCATTGGACACCGCGGTTGGCCGGAGGATGGCCGGGAGCACGTCGGCGACGAGATCCGCGGCGGTGCGTGCGTGTGATCTTCGTGCGGTGGCTACACGGCTCGGGAATGAGAGAGGAAGGGTCGGAGGGGTAGCTAGGCTCACAGCGCTCCCGTAGAGGCCACCGGCGGGGTCGGGGATGAGCTGAGGCGGCGACGGCGTTGAAGGGGATCTCCGGCGACGGCGAGCTCGGGCGAGGTCGGTGCGGTGGTCTCGGGCCGCACGAGCACACGGGGCTCGGCTAGCTCGATGAAGTGGACGGCGGTGGAGCTCCTGGACACGGCAGCACGGCGTGGGGTTGACGGAGGGCGTGGCTACGGCGAGGCGGTGGCGGCGATGGTGTCGGCCATGGCGTGGGAGAGCGAGGGAGAGGAGCTGGAGAGGAGAGGGGGTGTCTGGGAGGTTCGGGAGAGAGAGAGAGGCCGATTCACGGCGTTAGCCGGGCGAGGGAGGC